>NW_027175604.1:0-96763 GCF_028021215.1 Eschrichtius robustus
TCCCATACCCTAAACCGAGCCCTAACCCTCAAACTAACCCTAACCCTAACCCTAACCCATACCCTACGCCGTACCCGGACCCGTACCCGAACCCGTACCCTAACACTAACCCTAACCCTAAACCTAACCCTAACCCTATGCTGCCCTTGACTGCTTCTGCCTCCAATAGATTTCCTAAGCACTAGTGTTTTAAGGAACAGGTTAAAAAGAGAATCCTAATGTGATTTCTTGATAATGGGTGTGTTCCTTATCTTCTCCTAGTGTCTAAACTCTTCTCCATGGCTGGACCCCCAAATAATATTCCTTGACGTGCTAAGGGGTATCTAGAGAGTGGGATAGGTTTAATAACTACCCTAACCCTAACGCGTACCCTAACCCTAACACGTACCCTAATCCTAACCCGTACCCTAATCCGAGCCCTAACCCTCAAACTAACCCTAACCCTAACCCTAAACCATACCCTACGCCGTACCCGAACCCGTACCCTAAGCCGTACCCTAAAGCTAACCCTAACCCTAACCCTAAGCTACCCTTGACTGCTTCTGCCTCCAATAGATTTCCTAAGCACTTGTGTTTCAAGGAATAGGTTAAAAAGAGAATCCTATGTGATTTCTTGATAATGGGTGTGTTCCTTATCTTCTCCTAGTGTCTAAACTCTTCTCCATGGCTGGACCCCCAAATAATATTCCTTGACGTGCTAAGGGGTATCTAGAGAGTGGGATAGGTTTAATAGCTACCCTAACCCTAACACGTACCCTAACCCTAACCCCTACCCTAACACTAACACGAAACCTAATCCTAACCCGTACCCTAAACCGAGCCCTAACCTTTAAACTAACCCTAACCCTAACCCTAACCCATACCCTACGCCGTACACGAACCCGTACCCGAACCCGTACCCTAAGCCGTACCCTAACCCTAGCCCTAACCCTAACCCTAACCCTAAGCTACCCTTGACTGCTTCTGCCTCCAATAGATTTCCTAAGCACTAGTGTTTTAAGGAACAGGTTAAAAAGAGAATCCTAATGTGATTTCTTGATAATGGGTGTGTTCCTTATCTTCTCCTAGTGTCTAAACTCTTCTCCATGGCTGGACACCCAAATAATATTCCTTGACGTGCTAAGGGGTATCTAGAGAGTGGGATAGGTTTAATAACTACCCAAACCCTAACGCGTACCCTAACCCTAACCACTACCTTAACCCTAACACGTACACTAATCCTAACCCGTAACCTAAACCGAGCCCTAACCCTCCAAACTAACCCTAACCCGAACCCGAACCCATACCCTACGCCGTACCCGAACCCGTACCCGAACCCGTACCCTAAGCCGTACCCTAACCCTAACCCTAACCCTAACCCTAACCCTAAGCTACCCTTGACTGCTTCTGCCTCCAATAGATTTCCTAAGCACTAGTGTACTAAGGAACAGGTTAAAAAGAGAATCCTAATGTGATTTCAGGATAATGGGTGTGTTCCTTATCTTCTCCTAGTGTCTAAACTCTTTTCCATGGCTGGACACCCAAATAATATTCCTTGACGTGCTAAGGGGTATCTAGAGAGTGGGATAGGTTTAATAACTACCCTAACCCTAACGCGTACCCTAACCCTAAGCCCTACCCTAACCCTAACACGAACCCTAATCCTAACCCGTACCCTAAACCGAGCCCTAACCTTCAAACTAACCCTAACCCTAACCCTAACCCATACCCTACGCCGTACACGAACCCGTACCCGAACCCGTACCCTAAGCCGTACCCTAACCCTAACCCTAACCCTAACCCTAACCCTAAGCTACCCTTGACTGCTTCTGCCTCCAATAGATTTCCTAAGCACTAGTGTTTTAAGGAACAGGTTAAAAAGAGAATCCTAATGTGATTTCTTGATAATGGGTGTGTTCCTTATCTTCTCCTAGTGTCTAAACTCTTCTCCATGGCTGGACACCCAAATAATATTCCTTGACGTGCTAAGGGGTATCTAGAGAGTGGGATAGGTTTAATAACTACCCTAACCCTAACGCGTACCCTAACCATAACCCCTACCCTAACCCTAACACGTACCCTAATCCTAATCCGTACCCTTAACCCGAGCCCTAACCCTCAAACTAACCCTAACCCTAACCCATACCCTACGCCGTACCCGAACCCGTAACCTAACCCGTACCCCTAACACTAAACCCTACCCCTAACCATAACCCTAACCCTAAGCTACCCTTGACTGCTTCTGCCTCCAATAGATTTCCTAAGCACTAGTGTTTTACAGGAACAGGTTAAAAAGAGAATCCTAATGTGATTTCTTGATAATGGGTGTGTTCCTTATCTCTCCTAGTGTCTAAACTCTTCTCCATGGCTGGACCCCCAAATAATATTCCTTGACGTGCTAAGGGGTATCTAGAGAGTGGGATAGGTTTAATAGCTACCCTAACCCTAACGCATACCGTAACCCTAACCCCTACCCCTAACCCTAACACGAACCCTAATCCTAAACCCGTACCCTAAACCGAGCCCTAACCTTTAAACTAACCCTAACCCTAACCCCTAACCCATACCCTACGCCGTACACGAACCCGTACCCGAACCCGTACCCTAAGCCGTACCCTAACCCTAGCCCTAACCCTAAACCCTAACCCTAAGCTACCCTTGACTACTTCTGCCTCCAATAGAGTTTCCTAAGCACTAGTGTTTTAAGGAACAGGTTAAAAAGAGAATCCTAATGTGATTTCTTGATAATGGGTGTGTTCCTTATCTTCTCCTAGTGTCTAAACTCTTCTCCATGGCTGGACACCCAAATAATATTCCTTGACGTGCTAAGGGGTATCTAGAGAGTGGGATAGGTTTAATAACTACCCAAACCCTAACGCGTACCCTAACCCTAACCTCTACCTTAACCCTAACACGTACACTAATCCTAACCCGTAAACCTAAACCGAGCCCTAACCCTCAAACTAACCCTAACCCTAACCCGAACCCATACCCTACGCCGTACCGAACCCGTACCCGAACCCGTACCCTAAGCCGTACCCTAACCCTAACCCTAACCCTAACCCGTAACCCTAAGCTACCGTTGACTGCTTCTGCCTCCAATAGATTTCCTAAGCACTAGTGTACTAAGGAACAGGTTAAAAAGAGAATCCTAATGTGATTTCAGGATAATGGGTGTGTTCCTTATCTTCTCCTAGTGTCTAAACTCTTCTCCATGGCTGGACACCCAAATAATATTCCTTGACGTGCTAAGGGGTATCTAGAGAGTGGGATAGGTTTAATAACTACCCTAAACCTAACGCGTACCCTAACCCTAACCCCTACCCTAACCCTAACACGAACCCTAATGCTAACCCGTACCCTAAACCGAGCCCTAACCTTCAAACTAACCCTAACCCCTAACCCTAACCCATACCCTACGCCGTACACGAACCCGTACCCGAACCCGTACCCTAAGCCGTACCCTAACCCTAACCCTAACCCTAACCCTAACCCTAAGCTACCCTTGACTGCTTCTGCCTCCAATAGATTTCCTAAGCACTAGTGTTTTAAGGAACAGGTTAAAAAGAGAATCCTAATGTGATTTCTTGATAATGGGTGTGTTCCCTTATCTTCTCCTAGTGTCTAAACTCTTCTCCATGGCTGGACACCCAAATAATATTCCTTGACGTGCTAAGGGGTATCTAGAGAGTGGGATAGGTTTAATAACTACCCTAACCCTAACGCGTACCCTAACCATAACCCCTACCCTAACCCTAACACGTACGCTAATCCCTAATCCGTACCCTAAACCGAGCCCTAACCCTCAAACTAACCCTAACCCTAACCCATACCCTACGCCGTACCCGAACCCGTAACCTAACCCGTACCCTAACACTAACCCTACCCCTAACCCTAACCCTAACCCTAAGCTACCCTTGACTGCTTCTGCCTCCAATAGATTTCCTAAGCACTAGTGTTTTAAGGAACAGGTTAAAAAGAGAATCCTAATGTGATTTCTTGATAATGGGTGTGTTCCTTATCTTCTCCTAGTGTCTAAACTCTTCTCCATGGCTGGACCCCCAAATAATATTCCTTGACGTGCTAAGGGGTATCTAGAGAGTGGGATAGGTTTAATAACTACCCTAACCCTAACGCGTACCCTAACCCTAACACGTACCCTAATCCTAACCCGTACCCTAAACCGAGCCCTAACCCTCAAATTAACCCTAACCCTAACCCTAACCCATACCCTACGCCGTACCCGAACCCGTACCCTAAGCGGTACCCTAAAGCTAACCCTAACCCTAACCCTAACCCTAAGCTACCATTGACTGCTTCTGCCTCCAATAGATTTCCTAAGCACTAGTGTTTTAAGGAATAGGTTAAAAAGAGAATCCTAATGTGATTTCTTGATAATGGGTGTGTTCCTTATCTTCTCCTAGTGTCTAAACTCTTCTCCATGGCTGGACCCCCAAATAATATTCCTTGACGTGCTAACGGGTATCTAGAGTGGGATAAGTTTAATAACTACCCTAACCCTAACGCGTACCCTAACCCTAACCCCTACCCTAACCCTAACACGAACCCTAATCCTAACCCGTACCCTAAACCGAGCCCTAACCTTTAAACTAACCCTAACCCTAACCCTAACCCATACCCTACGCCGTACACGAACCCGTACCCGAACCCGTACCCTAAGCCGTACCCTAACCCTAGCCCTAACCCTAACCCTAACCCTAAGCTACCCTTGACTGCTTCTGCCTCCCATAGATTTCCTAAGCACTAGTGTTTTAAGGAACAGGTTAAAAAGAGAATCCTAATGTGATTTCTTGATAATGGGTGTGTTCCTTATCTTCTCCTAGTGTCTAAAGTCTTATCCATGGCTGGACCCCCAAATAATATTCCTTGACGTGCTAAGGGGTATCTAGAGAGTGGGATAGGTTTAATAACTACCCTAACCCTAACGCGTACCCTAACCCTAACCTCTACCCTAACCCTAACACGTACACTAATCCTAACCCGTAACCTAAACCGAGCCCTAACCCTCAAACTAACCCTAACCCTAACCCTAACCCATAACCTGCGCCGTACCCGAACCCGTACCCGAACCCGTACCCTAAGCCGTACCCTAACCCTAACCCTAACCCTAACCCTAACCCTAACCCTAAGCTACCCTTGACTGCTTCTGCCTCCAATAGATTTCCTAAGCACTAGTGTATTAAGGAACAGGTTAAAAAGAGAATCCTTATGTGATTTCTTGATAATGGGTGTGTTCCTTATCTTCTCCTAGTGTCTAAACTCTTCTCCATGGCTGGACCCCCAAATAATATTCCTTGACGTGCTAAGGGGTATCTAGAGAGTGGGATAGGTTTAATAGCTACCCTAACCCTAAAGCGTACCCTAACCCTAACCCTAACGCGTACCCTAACCCTAACCCCTACCCTAACCCTAACACGAACCCTAATCCTAACCCGTACCCTAAACCGAGCCCTAACCTTTAAACTAACCCTAACCCTAACCCTAACCCATACCCTACGCCGTACACGAACCCGTACCCGAACCCGTACCCTAAGCCGTACCCTAACCCTAGCCCTAACCCTAACCCTAACCCTAAGCTACCCTTGACTGCTTCTGCCTCCAATAGATTTACTAAGCACTAGTGTTTTAAGGAACAGGTTAAAAAGAGAATCCTAATGTGATTTCTTGATAATGGGTGTGTTCCTTAACTTCTCCTAGTGTCTAAACTCTTCTCCATGACTGGACACCCAAATAATATTCCTTGACGTGCTAAGGGGTATCTAGAGAGTGGGATAGGTTTAATAACTACCCAAACCCTAACGCGTACCCTAATCCTAACCTCTACCTTAACCCTAACACGTACACTAATCCTAACCCATAACCTAAACCGAGCCCTAACCCTCAAACTAACCCTAACCCTAACCCGAACCCATACCCTACGCCGTACCCGAACCCGTACCCGAACCCGTACCCTAAGCCGTACCCTAACCCTAACCCTAACCCTAACCCTAACCCTAACCCTAAGCTACCCTTGACTGCTTCTGCCTCCAATAGATTTCCTAAGCACTAGTGTTTTAAGGAATAGGTTAAAAAGAGAATCCTAATGTGATTTCTTGATAATGTGTGTGTTCCTTATCTTCTCCTAGTGTCTAAACTCTTCTCCATGGCTGGACCCCCAAATAATATTCCTTGACGTGCTAAGGGGTATCTAGAGAGTGGGATAGGTTTAATAACTACCCTAACCCTAACGCATACCCTAACCCTAAACTCTACCCTAACCCTAACACGTACACTAATCCTAACCCGTAACCTAAACCGAGCCCTAACCCTCAAACTAACCCTAACCCTAACCCTAACCCATACCCTACGCCGTACCCGAACCCGTACCCGAACCCGTACCCTAAGCCGTACCCTAACCATAACCCTAAGCCTAACCCTAACCCTAAGCTACCCTTGACTGCTTCTGCCTCCAATAGATTTCCTAAGCACTAGTGTACTAAGGAACAGGTTAAAAAGAGAATCCTAATGTGATTTCAGGATAATGGGTGTGTTCCTTATCTTCTCCTAGTGTCTAAACTCTTCTCCATGGCTGGACACCCAAATAATATTCCTTGACGTGCTAACGGGTATCTAGAGAGTGGGATAGGTTTAATAACTACCCTAACCCTAACGCGTACCCTAACCCTAACCCCTAGCCTAACCCTAACACAAACCCTAATCCTAACCCGTACCCTAAACCGAGCCCTAACCTTCAAACTAACCCTAACCCTAACCCATACCCTACGCCGTACACGAACCCGTACCCGAACCCGTACCCTAAGCCGTACCCTAACCCTAACCCTAACCCTAACCCTAAGCTACCCTTGACTGCTTCTGCCTCCAATAGATTTCCTAAGCACTAGTATTTTAAGGAACAGGTTAAAAAGAGAATCCTAATGTGATTTCTTGATAATGGGTGTGTTCCTTATCTTCTCCTAGTGTCTAAACTCTTCTCCATGGCTGGACACCCAAATAATATTCCTTGACGTGCTAAGGGGTATCTAGAGAGTGGGATAGGTTTAATAACTACCCTAACCCTAACGCGTATCCTAACCCTAACCCCTAACCTAACCCTAACACGTACCCTAATCCTAACCCGTAACCTAAACCGAGCCCTAACCCTCAAACTATCCCTAACCCTAACCCTAACCCATACCCTACGCCGTACCCGAACCCGTACCCGAACCCGTACCCTAAGCCGTACCCTAAGCCGTACCCTAACCCTAACCCTAACCCTAAGCTACCCTTGACTGCTTCTGCCTCCAATAGATTTCCTAAGCACTAGTGTATTAAGGAACAGTTTAAAAAGAGAATCCTAATGTGATTTCAGGATAATGGGTGTATTCCTTATCTTCTCCTAGTTTCTAAACTCTTCTCCATGGCTGGAACCCAAAATAATATTCCTTGACGTGCTAAGGGGTATCTAGAGAGTGGGATAGGTTTAATAACTAACCTAACCCTAACGCGTACCCTAACCCTAACCCCTACCCTAACCCTAACACGAACCCTAATCCTAACCCGTACCATAAACCGAGCCCTAACCTTCAAACTAACCCTAACCCTAACCCTAACCCATACCCTACGCCGTACTCTAAGCCGTACCCTAACCCTAACCCCTACCCTAACCCTAACACGTACCCTAATCCTAACCCATACCCTAAACCGAGCCCTAACCCTCAAACTAACCCTAACCCTAACCCTAACCCATACCCTACGCCGTACCCGGACCCGTACCCGAACCCGTACCCTAACACTAACCCTAACCCTAAACCTAACCCTAACCCTATGCTGCCCTTGACTGCTTCTGCCTCCAATAGATTTCCTAAGCACTAGTGTTTTAAGGAACAGGTTAAAAAGAGAATCCTAATGTGATTTCTTGATAATGGGTGTGTTCCTTATCTTCTCCTAGTGTCTAAACTCTTCTCCATGGCTGGACCCCCAAATAATATTCCTTGACGTGCTAAGGGGTATCTAGAGAGTGGGATAGGTTTAATAACTACCCTAACCCTAACGCGTACCCTAACCCTAACACGTACCCTAATCCTAACCCGTACCCTAATCCGAGCCCTAACCCTCAAACTAACCCTAACCCTAACCCTAAACCATACCCTACGCCGTACCCGAACCCGTACCCTAAGCCGTACCCTAAAGCTAACCCTAACCCTAACCCTAAGCTACCCTTGACTGCTTCTGCCTCCAATAGATTTCCTAAGCACTTGTGTTTCAAGGAATAGGTTAAAAAGAGAATCCTAATGTGATTTCTTGATAATGGGTGTGTTCCTTATCTTCTCCTAGTGTCTAAACTCTTCTCCATGGCTGGACCCCCAAATAATATTCCTTGACGTGCTAAGGGGTATCTAGAGAGTGGGATAGGTTTAATAGCTACCCTAACCCTAACACGTACCCTAACCCTAACCCCTACCCTAACACTAACACGAAACCTAATCCTAACCCGTACCCTAAACCGAGCCCTAACCTTTAAACTAACCCTAACCCTAACCCTAACCCATACCCTACGCCGTACACGAACCCGTACCCGAACCCGTACCCTAAGCCGTACCCTAACCCTAGCCCTAACCCTAACCCTAACCCTAAGCTACCCTTGACTGCTTCTGCCTCCAATAGATTTCCTAAGCACTAGTGTTTTAAGGAACAGGTTAAAAAGAGAATCCTAATGTGATTTCTTGATAATGGGTGTGTTCCTTATCTTCTCCTAGTGTCTAAACTCTTCTCCATGGCTGGACACCCAAATAATATTCCTTGACGTGCTAAGGGGTATCTAGAGAGTGGGATAGGTTTAATAACTACCCAAACCCTAACGCGTGCCCTAACCCTAACCACTACCTTAACCCTAACACGTACACTAATCCTAACCCGTAACCTAAACCGAGCCCTAACCCTCAAACTAACCCTAACCCGAACCCGAACCCATACCCTACGCCGTACCCGAACCCGTACCCGAACCCGTACCCTAAGCCGTACCCTAACCCTAACCCTAACCCTAACCCTAACCCTAAGCTACCCTTGACTGCTTCTGCCTCCAATAGATTTCCTAAGCACTAGTGTACTAAGGAACAGGTTAAAAAGAGAATCCTAATGTGATTTCAGGATAATGGGTGTGTTCCTTATCTTCTCCTAGTGTCTAAACTCTTTTCCATGGCTGGACACCCAAATAATATTCCTTGACGTGCTAAGGGGTATCTAGAGAGTGGGATAGGTTTAATAACTACCCTAACCCTAACGCGTACCCTAACCCTAAGCCCTACCCTAACCCTAACACGAACCCTAATCCTAACCCGTACCCTAAACCGAGCCCTAACCTTCAAACTAACCCTAACCCTAACCCTAACCCATACCCTACGCCGTACACGAACCCGTACCCGAACCCGTACCCTAAGCCGTACCCTAACCCTAACCCTAACCCTAACCCTAACCCTAAGCTACCCTTGACTGCTTCTGCCTCCAATAGATTTCCTAAGCACTAGTGTTTTAAGGAACAGGTTAAAAAGAGAATCCTAATGTGATTTCTTGATAATGGGTGTGTTCCTTATCTTCTCCTAGTGTCTAAACTCTTCTCCATGGCTGGACACCCAAATAATATTCCTTGACGTGCTAAGGGGTATCTAGAGAGTGGGATAGGTTTAATAACTACCCTAACCCTAACGCGTACCCTAACCATAACCCCTACCCTAACCCTAACACGTACCCTAATCCTAATCCGTACCCTAAACCGAGCCCTAACCCTCAAACTAACCCTAACCCTAACCCATACCCTACGCCGTACCCGAACCCGTAACCTAACCCGTACCCTAACACTAACCCTACCCCTAACCATAACCCTAACCCTAAGCTACCCTTGACTGCTTCTGCCTCCAATAGATTTCCTAAGCACTAGTGTTTTAAGGAACAGGTTAAAAAGAGAATCCTAATGTGATTTCTTGATAATGGGTGTGTTCCTTATCTTCTCCTAGTGTCTAAACTCTTCTCCATGGCTGGACCCCCAAATAATATTCCTTGACGTGCTAAGGGGTATCTAGAGAGTGGGATAGGTTTAATAACTACCCTAACCCTAACGCGTACCCTAACCCTAACACGTACCCTAATCCTAACCCGTACCCTAAACCGAGCCCTAACCCTCAAATTAACCCTAACCCTAACCCTAACCCATACCCTACGCCGTACCCGAACCCGTACCCTAAGCGGTACCGTAAAGCTAACCCTAACCCTAACCCTAACCCTAACCCTAAGCTACCCTTGACTGCTTCTGCCTCCAATAGATTTCCTAAGCACTAGTGTTTTAAGGAACAGGTTAAAAAGAGAATCCTAATGTGATTTCAGGATAATGGGTGTGTTCCTTATCTTCTCCTAGTGTCTAAACTCTTCTCCATGGCTGGACACCCAAATAATATTCCTTGACGTGCTAAGGGGTATCTAGAGAGTGGGATAGGTTTAATAACTACCCTAACCCTAACGCGTACCCTAACCCTAACCCCTAACCTAACCCTAACACGTACCCTAATCCTAACCCCTACCCTAAACCGAGACCTAACCCTCAAACTAACCCTAACCCTAACCCGAACCCATACCCTACGCCGTACCCGAACCCGTACCCGAACCCGTACCCTAAGCCGTACCCTAACCCTAACCCTAACCCTAACCCTAACCCTAAGCTACCGTTGACTGCTTCTGCCTCCAATAGATTTCCTAAGCACTAGTGTTTTAAGGAATAGGTTAAAAAGAGAATCCTAATGTGATTTCTTGATAATGTGTGTGTTCCTTATCTTCTCCTAGTGTCTAAACTCTTCTCCATGGCTGGACCCCCAAATAATATTCCTTGACGTGCTAAGGGGTATCTAGAGAGTGGGATAGGTTTAATAACTACCCTAACCCTAACGCGTACCCTAACCCTAACACGTACCCTAATTCTAACCCGTACCCTAAACCGAGCCCTAACCCTCAAACTAACCCTAACCCTAACCCATACCCTATGCCGTACCCGAACCCGTACCCTAAGCCTTACCCTAACAATAACCCTAACCCTAACCCTAAGCTACCCTTGACTGCTTCTGCCTCCAATAGATTTCCTAAGCACTAGTGTTTTAAGGAACAGGTTAAAAAGAGAATCCTAATGTGATTTCTTGATAATGGGTGTGTTCCTTATCTTCTCCTAGTGTCTAAACTCTTCTCCATGGCTGGACACCCAAATAATATTCCTTGACGTGCTAAGGGGTATCTAGAGAGTGGGATAGGTTTAATAACTACCCTAACCCTAACGCGTACCCTAACCCTAACCCCTACCATAACCCTAACACGAACCCTAATCCTAACCCGTACCCTAAACCGAGCCCTAACCTTCAAACTAACCCTAACCCTAACCCTAACCCATACCCTACGCCGTACACGAACCCGTACCCGAACCCGTACCCTAAGCCGTACCCTAACCCTAACCCTAACCCTAACCCTAACCCTAAGCTACCCTTGACTACTTCTGCCTCCAATAGATTTCCTAAGCACTAGTGTTTTAAGGAACAGGTTAAAAAGAGAATCCTAATGTGATTTCTTGATAATGGGTGTGTTCCTTATCTTCTCCTAGTGTCTAAACTCTTCTCCATGGCTGGACACCCAAATAATATTCCTTGACGTGCTAACGGGTATCTAGAGAGTGGGATAGGTTTAATAACTACCCTAACCCTAACGCGTACCCTAACCCTAACCCCTACCCTAACCCTAACACGTACCCTAATCCTAATCCGTACCCTAAACCGAGCCCTAACCCTCAAACTAACCCTAACCCTAACCCTAACCCATACCCTACGCCGTACCCGAACCCGTAACCTAACCCGTACCCTAACACTAACCCTAACCCTAACCCTAACCCTAAGCTACCCTTGACTGCTTCTGCCTCCAATAGATTTCCTAAGCACTAGTGTACTAAGGAACAGGTTAAAAAGAGAATCCTAATGTGATTTCAGGATAATGGGTGTGTTCCTTATCTTCTCCTAGTGTCTAAACTCTTCTCCATTGCTGGACCCCCAAATAATATTCCTTGACGTGCTAAGGGGTATCTAGAGAGTGGGATAGGTTTAATAACTACCCTAACCCTAACGCGTACCCTAACCCTAACCCCTAGCCTAACCCTAACACGAACCCTAATCCTAACCCGTACCCTAAACCGAGCCCTAACCTTCAAACTAACCCTAACCCTAACCCATACCCTACGCCGTACACGAACCCGTACCCGAACCCGTACCCTAAGCCGTACCCTAACCCTAACCCTAACCCTAACCCTAACCCTAAGCTACCCTTGACTGCTTCTGCCTCCAATAGATTTCCTAAGCACTAGTATTTTAAGGAACAGGTTAAAAAGAGAATCCTAATGTGATTTCTTGATAATGGGTGTGTTCCTTATCTTCTCCTAGTGTATAAACTCTTCTGCATGGCTGGACACCCAAATAATATTCCTTGACGTGCTAAGGGGTATCTAGAGAGTGGGATAGGTTTAATAACTACCCTAACCCTAATGCGTATCCTAACCCTAACCCCTAACCTAACCCTAACACGTACCCTAATCCTAACCCGTAACCTAAACCGAGCCCTAACCCTCAAACTAACCCTAACACTAACCCTAACCCATACCCTACGCCGTACCCGAACCCATACCCGAACCCGTACCCTAAGCCGTACCCTAAGCCGTACCCTAACCCTAAACCTAACCCTAAGCTACCCTTGACTGCTTCTGCCTGCAATAGATTTCCTAAGCACTAGTGTATTAAGGAACAGGTTAAAAAGAGAATCCTAATGTGATTTCAGGATAATGGGTGTATTCCTTATCTTCTACTAGTTTCTAAACTCTTCTCCATGGCTGGAACCAAAATAATATTCCTTGACGTGCTAAGGGATATCTAGAGAGTGGGATAGGTTTAATAACTAACCTAACCCTAACGCGTACCCTAACCCTAACCCCTACCCTAACCCTAACACGAACCCTAATCCTAACCCGTACCATAAACCGAGCCCTAACCTTCAAACTAACCCTAACCCTAACCCTAACCCATACCCTACGCCGTACCCTAAGCCGTACCCTAACCCTAACCCCTACCCTAACCCTAACACGTACCCTAATCCTAACCCATACCCTAAACCGAGCCCTAACCCTCAAACTAACCCTAACCCTAACCCTAACCCATACCCTACGCCGTACCCGGACCCGTACCCGAACCCGTACCCTAACACTAACCCTAACCCGAAACCTAACCCTAACTCTATGCTACCCTTGACTGCTTCTGCCTCCAATAGATTTCCTAAGCACTAGTGTTTTAAGGAACAGGTTAAAAAGAGAATCCTAATGTGATTTCTTGATAATGGGTGTGTTCCTTATCTTCTCCTAGTGTCTAAACTCTTCTCCATGGCTGGACCCCCAAATAATATTCCTTGACGTGCTAAGGGGTATCTAGAGAGTGGGATAGGTTTAATAACTACCCTAACCCTAACGCGTACCCTAACCCTAACACGTACCCTAACCCTAACCCTACGCCGTACCCGAACCCGTACCCTAAGCCGTACCCTAAAGCTAACCCTAACCCTAACCCTAAGCTACCCTTGACTGCTTCTGCCTCCAATAGATTTCCTAAGCACTTGTGTTTTAAGGAATAGGTTAAAAAGAGAATCCTAATGTGATTTCTTGATAATGTGTGTGTTCCTTATCTTCTCCTAGTGTCTAAACTCTTATCCATGGCTGGACCCACAAATAATATTCCTTGACGTGCTAAGGGGTATCTAGAGTGGGATAAGTTTAATAACTACCCTAACCCTAACGCGTACCCTAACCCTAACCTCTACCCTAACCCTAACAGGTACACTAATCCTAACCCGTAACCTAAACTGAGCCCTAACCCTCAAACTAACCCTAACCCTAACACTAACCCATACCCTACGCCGTACCCGAACCCGTACCCGAACCCGTACCCTAAGCCGTACCCTAACCCTAACCCTAACCCTAAACCTAACCCTAACCCTAACCCTAAGCTACCCTTGACTGCTTCTGCCTCCAATAGATTTCCTAAGCACTAGTGTATTAAGGAACAGGTTAAAAAGAGAATCCTTATGTGATTTCTTGATAATGGGTGTGTTCCTTATCTTCTCCTAGTGTCTAAACTCTTCTGCATGGCTGGACACCCAAATAATATTCCTTGACGTGCTAAGGGGTATCTAGAGAGTGGGATAGGTTTAATAACTACCCTAACCCTAACGCGTATCCTAACCCTAACCCCTAACCTAACCCTAACACGTACCCTAATCCTAACCCGTAACCTAAACCGAGCCCTAACCCTCAAACTAACCCTAACACTAACCCTAACCCATACCCTACGCCGTACACGAACCCGTACCCGAACCCGTACCCTAAGCCTTACCCTAACCCTAGCCCTAACCCTAACCCTAACCCTAAGCTACCCTTGACTGCTTCTGCCTCCAATAGATTTCCTAAGCACTAGTGTTTTAAGGAACAGGTTAAAAAGAGAATCCTAATGTGATTTCTTGATAATGGGTGTGTTCCTTATCTTCTCCTAGTGTCTAAACTCTTCTCCATGGCTGGACACCCAAATAATATTCCTTGACGTGCTAAGGGGTATCTAGAGAGTGGGATAGGTTTAATAACTACCCAAACCCTAACGCGTACCCTAACCCTAACCTCTACCTTAACCCTAACACGTACACTAATCCTAACCCTTAACCTAAACCGAGCCCTAACCCTCAAACTAACCCTAACCCTAACCCGAACCCATACCCTACGCCGTACCCGAACCCGTACCCGAACCCGTACCCTAAGCCGTACCCTAACCCTAACCCTAACCCTAACCCTAAGCTACCCTTGACTGCTTCTGCCTCCAATAGATTTCCTAAGCACTAGTGTTTTAAGGAATAGGTTAAAAAGAGAATCCTAATGTGATTTCTTGATAATGTGTGTGTTCCTTATCTTCTCCTAGTGTCTAAACTCTTCTCCATGGCTGGACCCCCAAATAATATTCCTTGACGTGCTAAGGGGTATCTAGAGAGTGGGATAGGTTTAATAACTACCCTAACCCTAACGCATACCCTAACCCTAACCTCTACCCTAACCCTAACACGTACACTAATCCTAACCCGTAACCTAAACCGAGCCCTAACCCTCAAACTAACCCTAACCCTAACCTAACCCATACCCTACGCCGTACCCGAACCCGTACCCGAACCCGTACCCTAAGCCGTACCGTAACCCTAACCCTAACCCTAAGCTACCCTTGACTGCTTCTGCCTCCAATAGATTTCCTAAGCACTAGTGTACTAAGGAACAGGTTAAAAAGAGAATCCTAATGTGATTTCAGGATAATGGGTGTGTTCCTTATCTTCTCCTAGTGTCTAAACTCTTCTCCATGGCTGGACACCCAAATAATATTCCTTGACGTGCTAAGGGGTATCTAGAGAGTGGGATAGGTTTAATAACTAACCTAACCCTAACGCGTACCCTAACCTTAACCCCTACCCTAACCCTAACACGAACCCTAATCCTAATCCGTACCCTAAACCGAGCCCTAACCTTCAAACTAACCCTAACCCTAACCCTAACCCATACCCTACGCCGTACACGAACCCGTACCCGAACCCGTACCCTAAGCCGTACCCTAACCCTAACCCTAACCCTAACCCTAACCCTAAGCTACCCTTGACTGCTTCTGCCTCTAATAGATTTCCTAAGCACTAGTGTTTTAAGGAACAGGTTAAAAAGAGAATCCTAATGTGATTTCTTGATAATGGGTGTGTTCCTTATCTTCTCCTAGTGTCTAAACTCTTCTCCATGGCTGGACACCCAAATAATATTCCTTGACGTGCTAAGGGGTATCTAGAGAGTGGGATAGGTTTAATAACTACCCTAACCCTAACGCGTACCCTAACCATAACCCCTACCCGAACCCTAACACGTACCCTAATCCTAATCCGTACCCTAAACCGAGCCCTAACCCTCAAACTAACCCTAACCCTAACCCTAACCCATACCCTACGCCGTACCCGAACCCGTAACCTAACCCGTACCCTAACACTAACCCTACCCCTAACCCTAACCCTAACCCTAAGCTACCCTTGACTGCTTCTGCCTCCAATAGATTTCCTAAGCACTAGTGTTTTAAGGAACAGGTTAAAAAGAGAATCCTAATGTGATTTCTTGATAATGGGTGTGTTCCTTATCTTCTCCTAGTGTCTAAACTCTTCTCCATGGCTGGACCCCCAAATAATATTCCTTGACGTGCTAAGGGGTATCTAGAGAGTGGGATAGGTTTAATAACTACCCTAACCCTAACGCGTACCCTAACCCTAACACGTACCCTAATCCTAACCCGTACCCTAAACCGAGCCCTAACCCTCAAATTAACCCTAACCCTAACCCTAACCCATACCCTACGCCGTACCCGAACCCGTACCCTAAGCGGTACCCTAAAGCTAACCCTAACCCTAACCCTAACCCAAACCCTAAGCTACCCTTGACTGCTTCTGCCTCCAATAGATTTCCTAAGCACTAGTGTTTTAAGGAACAGGTTAAAAAGAGAATCCTAATGTTATTTCAGGATAATGGGTGTGTTCCTTATCTTCTCCTAGTGTCTAAACTCTTCTCCATGGCTGGACACCCAAATAATATTCCTTGACGTGCTAAGGGGTATCTAGAGAGTGGGATAGGTTTAATAACTACCCTAACCCTAACGCGTACCCTAACCCTAACCCCTAACCTAACCCTAACACGTACCCTAATCCTAACCCGTACCCTAAACCGAGACCTAACCCTCAAACTAACCCTAACCCTAACCCGAACCCATACCCTACGCCGTACCCGAACCCGTACCCGAACCCGTACCCTAAGCCGTACCCTAACCCTAACCCTAACCCTAACCCTAACCCTAAGCTACCGTTGACTGCTTCTGCCTCCAATAGATTTCCTAAGCACTAGTGTTTTAAGGAATAGGTTAAAAAGAGAATCCTAATGTGATTTCTTGATAATGTGTGTGTTCCTTATCTTCTCCTAGTGTCTAAACTCTTCTCCATGGCTTGACCCCCAAATAATATTCCTTGACGTGCTAAGGGGTATCTAGAGAGTGGGATAGGTTTAATAACTACCCTAACCCTAACGCGTACCCTAACCCTAACACGTACCCTAATCCTAAACCGTACCCTAAACCGAGCCCTAACCCTCAAACTATCCCTAACCCTACCCCATACCCTACGCCGTACCCGAACCCGTATCCGAACCCGTACCCTAAGCCGTACCCTAACCCTAACCCTAACCCTAAGCTACCCTTGACTGCTTCTGCCTCCAATAGATTTCCTAAGCACTCTTGTTTTAAGGAACAGGTTAAAAAGAGAATCCTTATGTGATTTCTTGATAATGGGTGTGTTCCTTATCTTCTCCTACTGTCTAAACTCTTCTCCATGGCTGGACCCGCAAATAATATTCCTTGACGTGCTAAGCGGTATCTAGGGAGTGGGATAGGTTTAATAACTACCCTAACCCTAACGCGTACCCTAACCCTAACCCCTACCCTAACCCTAACACGTACCCTAATCCTAACCCGTACCCTAAACCGAGCCCTAACCCTCAAACTAACCCTAACGCTAACCCTAAAACATACCCTATGCCGTACCCGAACCCGTACCCTAAGCCTTACCCTAACAATAACCCTAACCCTAACCCTAAGCTACCCTTGACTGCTTCTGCCTCCAATAGATTTCCTAAGCACTAGTGTTTTAAGGAACAGGTTAAAAAGAGAATCCTAATGTGATTTCTTGATAATGGGTGTGTTCCTTATCTTCTCCTAGTGTCTAAACTCTTCTCCATGGCTGGACCCCCAAATAATATTCCTTGACGTGCTAAGGGGTATCTAGAGAGTGGGATGGGTTTAATAACTACCCTAAACCTAACGCGTACCCTAACCCTAACCTCTACCCTAACCCTAACACGAACCCTAATCCTAACCCGTACCCTAAACCGAGCCCTAACCTTCAAACTAACCCTAACCCTAACCCTAACACGAACCCTACGCCGTAAACGAACCCGTACCCGAAGCCGTACCCTAAGCCGTACCCTAACCCTAACCCCTACCCTAACCCTAACACGTACCCTAATCCTAACCCATACCCTAAATCGAGCCCTAACCCTCAAACTAACCCTAATCCTAACCCTAACCCATACACTATGCCGTACCCGGACCCGTACCCTAACCCGTACCCTAACACTTACCCTAACCCTAAACCTAACCCTAACCCTATGCTACCCTTGACTGCTTCTGCCTCCAATAGATTTCCTAAGCACTAGTGTTTTAAGGAACAGGTTAAAAAGAGAATCCTAATGTGATTTCTTGATAATGGGTGTGTTCCTTATCTTCTCCTAGTGTCTAAACTCTTCTCCATGGCTGGACCCCCAAATAAAATTCCTTGACGTGCTAAGGGGTATCTAGAGAGTGGGATAGGTTTAATAACTACCCTAACCCTAACGCGTACCCTAACCCTAACCCCTACCCTAACCCTAACACGAACGCTAATCCGAGCCCTAACCCTCAAACTAACCCTAACCCTAACCCTAACCCATACCCTACGCCGTACCCGAACCCGTACCCGAACCCGTACCATAAGCCGTACCCTAACCCTAACCCTAACCCTAACCCTGACCCTAACCCTAAGCTACCCTTGACTGCTTCTGCCTCCAATAGATTTCCTAAGCACTAGTGTATTAAGGAACAGGTTAAAAAGAGAATCCTTATGTGATTTCTTGATAATGGGTGTGTTCCTTATCTTCTCCTAGTGTCTAAACTCTTCTCCATGACTGGACCCCCAAATAATATTCCTTGAGGTGCTAAGGGGTATCTAGAGAGTGGGATAGGTTTAATAGCTACCCTAACCCTAACGCGTACCCTAACCCTAACCCCTTCCCTAACCCTAACACGAACCCTAATCCTAACCCATATCCTAAACCGAGCCCTAACCTTTAAACTAACCCTAACCCTAACCCTAACCCATACCCTACGCCGTACCCGAACCCGTACCCGAACCCGTACCCTAAGCCGTACCCTAACCCTAACCCTAACCCTAACACTAACCCTAAGCTACCCTTGACTGCTTCTGCCTCCAATAGATTTCCTAAGCACTAGTGTACTACGGAACATGTTAAAAAGAGAATCCTAATGTGATTTCAGGATAATGGTGTGTTCCTTATCTTCTCCTAGTGTCTAAACTCTTATCCATGGCTGGACCCACAAATAATATTCCTTGACGTGCTAAGGGGTATCTAGAGTGGGATAAGTTTAATAACTACCCTAACCCTAACGCGTACCCTAACCCTAACCTCTACCCTAACCCTAACACGTACACTAATCCTAACCCGTAACCTAAACTGAGCCCTAACCCTCAAACTAACCCTAACCCTAACACTAACCCATTCCCTACGCCGTACCCGAACCCGTACCCGAACCCGTAACCTAAGCCGTACCCTAACCCTAACCCTAACCCTAAACCTAACACTAACCCTAACCCTAAGGTACCCTTGACTGCTTCTGCCTCCAATAGATTTCCTAAGCACTAGTGTATTAAGGAACAGGTTAAAAAGAGAATCCTTATGTGATTTCTTGATAATGTGTGTGTTCCTTATCTTCTCCTAGTGTCTAAACTCTTCTCCATGGCTGGACCCCCAAATAATATTCCTTGACGTGCTAAGGGGTATCTAGAGAGTGGGATAGGTTTAATAACTACCCTAACCCTAACGCGTACCCTAACCCTAACACGTACCCTAATCCTAACCCGTACCCTAAACCGAGCCCTAACCCTCAAACTAACCCTAACCCTAACCCTAAACCATACCCTATGCCGTACCCGAACCCGTACCCTAAGCCGTACCCTAAAGCTAACCCTAACCCTAACCCTAAGCTACCCTTGACTGCTTCTGCCTCCAATAGATTTCCTAAGGACTAGTGTTTTAAGGAATAGGTTAAAAAGAGAATCCTAATGTGATTTCTTGATAATGTGTGTGTTCCTTATCTTCTCCTAGTGTCTAAACTCTTCTCCATGGCTGGACCCCCAAATAATATTCCTTGACGTGCTAAGGGGTATCTAGAGAGTGGGATAGGTTTAATAACTACCCTAACCCTAACGCATACCCTAACCCTAACCTCTACCCTAACCCTAACACGTACACTAATCCTAACCCGTAACCTAAACCGAGCCCTAACCCTCAAACTAACCCTAACCCTAACCCTACCCCATACCCTACGCCGTACCCGAACCCGTACCCGAACCCGTACCCTAAGCCGTACCCTAACCCTAACCCTAACCCTAACCCTAACCCTAAGCTACCCTTGACTGCTTCTGCCTCCAATAGATTTCCTAAGCACTAGTATTTTAAGGAACAGGTTAAAAAGAGAATCCTAATGTGATTTCTTGATAATGGGTGTGTTCCTTATCTTCTCCTAGTGTCTAAACTCTTCTGCATGGCTGGACACCCAAATAATATTCCTTGACGTGCTAAGGGGTATCTAGAGAGTGGGATAGGTTTAATAACTACCCTAACCCTAACGCGTACCCTAACCCTAACACGTACCCTAATCCTAACCCGTACCCTAATCCGAGCCCTAACCCTCAAACTAACCCTAACCCTAACCCTAACCCATACCCTACGCCGTACCCGAACCCGTACCCTAAGCCGTACCCTAAAGCTAACCCTAACCCTAACCCTAAGCTACCCTTGACTGCTTCTGCCTCCAATAGATTTCCTAAGCACTTGTGTTTTAAGGAATAGGTTAAAAAGAGAATCCTAATGTGATTTCTTGATAATGTGTGTGTTCCTTATCTTCTCCTAGTGTCTAAACTCTTATCCATGGCTGGACCCACAAATAATATTCCTTGACGTGCTAAGGGGTATCTAGAGTGGGATAAGTTTAATAACTACCCTAACCCTAACGCGTACCCTAACCCTAACCTCTACCCTAACCCTAACAGGTACACTAATCCTAACCCGTAACCTAAACTGAGCCCTAACCCTCAAACTAACCCTAACCCTAACACTAACCCATACCCTACGCCGTACCCGAACCCGTACCCGAACCCGTACCCTAAGCCGTACCCTAACCCTAACCCTAACCCTAAACCTAACCCTAACCCTAACCCTAAGCTACCCTTGACTGCTTCTGCCTCCAATAGATTTCCTAAGCACTAGTGTATTAAGGAACAGGTTAAAAAGAGAATCCTTATGTGATTTCTTGATAATGGGTGTGTTCCTTATCTTCTCCTAGTGTCTAAACTCTTCTGCATGGCTGGACACCCAAATAATATTCCTTGAGGTGCTAAGGGGTATCTAGAGAGTGGGATAGGTTTAATAGCTACCCTAACCCTAACGCGTATCCTAACCCTAACCCCTAACCTAACCCTAACACGTACCCTAATCCTAACCCGTAACCTAAACCGAGCCCTAACCCTCAAACTAACCCTAACACTAACCCTAACCCATACCCTACGCCGTACCCGAACCCATACCCGAACCCGTACCCTAATCCGTACCCTAAGCCGTACCCTAACCCTAAACCTAACCCTAAGCTACCCTTGACTGCTTCTGCCTCCAATAGATTTCCTAAGCACTAGTGTATTAAGGAACAGGTTAAAAAGAGAATCCTAATGTGATTTCAGGATAATGGGTGTATTCCTTATCTTCTCCTAGTTTCTAAACTCTTCTCCATGGCTGGAACCAAAATAATATTCCTTGACGTGCTAAGGGGTATCTAGAGAGTGGGATAGGTTTAATAACTAACCTAACCCTAACACGTACCCTAACCCTAACCCCTACCCTAACCCTAACACGAACCCTAATCCTAACCCGTACCATAAACCGAGCCCTAACCTTCAAACTAACCCTAACCCTAACCCTAACCCATACCCTACGCCGTACCCTAAGCCGTACCCTAACCCTAACCCCTACCCTAACCCTAACACGTACCCTAATCCTAACCCATACCCTAAACCGAGCCCTAACCCTCAAACTAACCCTAACCCTAACCCTAACCCATACCCTACGCCGTACCCGGACCCGTACCCGAACCCGTACCCTAACACTAACCCTAACCCTAAACCTAACCCTAACCCTATGCTACCCTTGACTGCTTCTGCCTCCAATAGATTTCCTAAGCACTAGTGTTTTAAGGAACAGGTTAAAAAGAGAATCCTAATGTGATTTCTTGATAATGGGTGTGTTCCTTATCTTCTCCTAGTGTCTAAACTCTTCTCCATGGCTGGACCCCCAAATAATATTGCTTGACGTGCTAAGGGGTATCTAGAGAGTGGGATAGGTTTAATAACTACCCTAACCCTAACGCGTACCCTAACCCTAACACGTACCCTAATCCTAACCCGTACCCTAATCCGAGCCCTAACCCTCAAACTAACCCTAACCCTAACCCTAAACCATACCCTACGCCGTACCCGAACCCGTACCCTAAGCCGTACCCTAAAGCTAACCCTAACCCTAACCCTAAGCTACCCTTGACTGCTTCTACCTCCAATAGATTTCCTAAGCACTTGTGTTTTAAGGAATAGGTTAAAAAGAGAATCCTAATGTGATTTCTTGATAATGTGTGTGTTCCTTATCTTCTCCTAGTGTCTAAACTCTTATCCATGGCTGGACCCACAAATAATATTCCTTGACGTGCTAAGGGGTATCTAGAGTGGGATAAGTTTAATAACTACCCTAACCCTAACGCGTACCCTAACCCTAACCTCTACCCTAACCCTAACAGGTACACTAATCCTAACCCGTAACCTAAACTGAGCCCTAACCCTCAAACTAACCCTAACCCTAACACTAACCCATACCCTACGCCGTACCCGAACCCGTACCCGAACCCGTACCCTAACCCTAACCCTAACCCTAAACCTAACCCTAACCCTAACCCTAAGCTACCCTTGACTGCTTCTGCCTCCAATAGATTTCCTAAGCACTAGTGTATTAAGGAACAGGTTAAAAAGAGAATCCTTATGTGATTTCTTGATAATGGGTGTGTTCCTTATCTTCTCCTAGTGTCTAAACTCTTCTCCATGGCTGGACCCCCAAATAATATTCCTTGACGTGCTAAGGGGTATCTAGAGAGTGGGATAGGTTTAATAGCTACCCTAACCCTAACGCGTACCGTAACCCTAACCCCTACCCTAACCCTAACACGAACCCTAATCCTAATCCGTACCCTAAACCGAGCCCTAACCCTCAAACTAACCCTAACCCTAACCCATACCCTACGCCGTACCCGAACCCGTAACCTAACCCGTACCCTAACACTAACCCTACCCCTAACCCTAACCCTAACCCTAAGCTACCCTTGACTGCTTCTGCCTCCAATAGATTTCCTAAGCACTAGTGTTTTAAGGAACAGGTTAAAAAGAGAATCCTAATGTGATTTCTTGATAATGGGTGTGTTCCTTATCTTCTCCTAGTGTCTAAACTCTTCTCCATGGCTGGACCCCCAAATAATATTCCTTGACGTGCTAAGGGGTATCTAGAGAGTGGGATAGGTTTAATAACTACCCTAACCCTAACGCGTACCCTAACCCTAACACGTACCCTAATCCTAACCCGTACCCTAAACCGAGCCCTAACCCTCAAATTAACCCTAACCCTAACCCTAACCCATACCCTACGCCGTACCCGAACCCGTACCCTAAGCGGTACCCTAAAGCTAACCCTAACCCTAACCCTAACGCTAAGCTACCCTTGACTGCTTCTGCCTCCAATAGATTTCCTAAGCACTAGTGTTTTAAGGAACAGGTTAAAAAGAGAATCCTAATGTGATTTCAGGATAATGGGTGTGTTCCTTATCTTCTCCTAGTGTCTAAACTCTTCTCCATGGCTGGACACACAAATAATATTCCTTGACGTGCTAAGGGGTATCTAGAGAGTGGGATAGGTTTAATAACTACCCTAACCCTAACGCGTACCCTAACCCAAACCCCTAACCTAACCCTAACACGTACCCTAATCCTAACCCGTACCCTAAACCGAGACCTAACCCTCAAACTAACCCTAACCCTAACCCGAACCCATACCCTACGCCGTACCCGAACCCGTACCCGAACCCGTACCCTAAGCCGTACCCTAACCCTAACCCTAACCCTAACCCTAACCCTAAGCTACCGTTGACTGCTTCTGCCTCCAATAGATTTCCTAAGCACTAGTGTTTTAAGGAATAGGTTAAAAAGAGAATCCTAATGTGATTTCTTGATAATGTGTGTGTTCCTTATCTTCTCCTAGTGTCTAAACTCTTCTCCATGGCTGGACCCCCAAATAATATTCCTTGACGTGCTAAGGGGTATCTAGAGAGTGGGATAGGTTTAATAACTACCCTAACCCTAACGCGTACCCTAACCCTAACACGTACCCTAATCCTAAACCGTACCCTAAACCGAGCCCTAACCCTCAAACTATCCCTAACCCTACCCCATACCCTACGCCGTACCCGAACCCGTATCCGAACCCGTACCCTAAGCCGTACCCTAACCCTAACCCTAACCCTAAGCTAACCTTAACTGCTTCTGCCTCCAATAGATTTCCTAAGCACTCTTGTTTTAAGGAACAGGTTAAAAAGAGAATCCTAATGTGATTTCTTGATAATGGGTGTGTTCCTTATCTTCTCCTACTGTCTAAACTCTTCTCCATGGCTGGACCCGCAAATAATATTCCTTGACGTGCTAAGCGGTATCTAGGGAGTGGGATAGGTTTAATAACTACCCTAACCCTAACGCGTACCCTAACCCTAACCCCTACCCTAACCCTAACACGTACCCTAATCCTAACCCGTACCCTAAACCGAGCCCTAACTCTCAAACTAACCCCAACCCTAACCCTAAAACATACCCTATGCCGTACCCGAACCCGTACCCTAAGCCTTACCCTAACAATAACCCTAACCCTAACCCTAAGCTACCCTTGACTGCTTCTGCCTCCAATAGATTTCCTAAGCACTAGTGTTTTAAGGAACAGGTTAAAAAGAGAATCCTAATGTGATTTCTTGATAATGGGTGTGTTCCTTATCTTCTCCTAGTGTCTAAACTCTTCTCCATGGCTGGACCCCCAAATAATATTCCTTGACGTGCTAAGGGGTATCTAGAGAGTGGGATAGGTTTAATAACTACCCTAACCCTAATGCGTACCCTAACCCTAACACGTACCCTAATCCTAACCCGTACCCTAATCCGAGCCCTAACCCTCAAACTAACCCTAACCCTAACCCTAAACCATACCCTACGCCGTACCCGAACACGTACCCTAAGCGGTACCCTAAAGCTAACCCTAACCCTAACCCTAAGCTACCATTGACTGCTTCTGCCTCCAATAGATTTCCTAAGCACTAGTGTTTTAAGGAATAGGTTAAAAAGAGAATCCTAATGTGATTTCTTGATAATGGGTGTGTTCCTTATCTTCTCCTAGTGTCTAAACTCTTCTCCATGGCTGGACCCCCAAATAATATTCCTTGACGTGCTAAGGGGTATCTAGAGTGGGATAAGTTTAATAACTACCTTAACCCTAACGCGTACCCTAACCCTAACCCCTACCCTAACCCTAACACGAACCCTAATCCTAACCCGTACCCTAAACCGAGCCCTAACCTTTAAACTAACCCTAACCCTAACCCTAACCCATACCCTACGCCATACACGAACCCGTACCCGAACCCGTACCCTAAGCCGTACCCTAACCCTAGCCCTAACCCTAACCCTAACCCTAAGCTACCCTTGACTGCTTCTGCCTCCCATAGATTTCCTAAGCACTAGTGTTTTAAGGAACAGGTTAAAAAGAGAATCCTAATGTGATTTCTTGATAATGGGTGTGTTCCTTATCTTCTCCTAGTGTCTAAACTCTTATCCATGGCTGGACCCCCAAATAATATTCCTTGACGTGCTAAGGGGTATCTAGAGAGTGGGATAGGTTTAATAACTACCCTAACCCTAACGCGTACCCTAACCCTAACCTCTACCCTAACCCTAACACGTACACTAATCCTAACCCGTAACCTAAACCGAGCCCTAACCCTCAAACTAACCCTAACCCTAACCCTAACCCATAACCTACGCCGTACCCGAACCCGTACCCGAACCCGTACCCTAAGCCGTACCCTAACCCTAACCCTAACCCTAACCCTAACCCTAACCCTAAGCTACCCTTGACTGCTTCTGCCTCCAATAGATTTCCTAAGCACTAGTGTATTAAGGAACAGGTTAAAAAGAGAATCCTTATGTGATTTCTTGATAATGGGTGTGTTCCTTATCTTCTCCTAGTGTCTAAATTCTTCTCCATGGCTGGACCCCCAAATAATATTCCTTGACGTGCTAAGGGGTATCTAGAGAGTGGGATAGGTTTAAAAGCTACCCTAACCCTAAAGCGTACCCTAACCCTAACCCTAACGCGTACCCTAACCCTAACCCCTACCCTAACCCTAACACGAACCCTAATCCTAACCCGTACCCTAAACCGAGCCCTAAACTTTAAACTAACCCTAACCCTAACCCTAACCCATACCCTACGCCGTACACGAACCCGTACCCGAACCCGTACCCTAAGCCGTACCCTAACCCTAGCCCTAACCCTAACCCTAACCCTAAGCTACCCTTGACTGCTTCTGCCTCCAATAGATTTACTAAGCACTAGTGTTTTAAGGAACAGGTTAAAAAAGAATCCTAATGTGATTTCTTGATAATGGGTGTGTTCCTTAACTTCTCCTAGTGTCTAAACTCTTCTCCATGACTGGACACCCAAATAATATTCCTTGACGTGCTAAGGGGTATCTAGAGAGTGGGATAGGTTTAATAACTACCCAAACCCTAACGCGTACCCTAGTCCTAACCTCTACCTTAACCCTAACACGTACACTAATCCTAACCCATAACCTAAACCGAGCCCTAACCCTCAAACTAACCCTAACCCTAACCCGAACCCATACCCTACGCCGTACCCGAACCCGTACCCGAACCCGTACCCTAAGCCGTACCCTAACCCTAACCCTAACCCTAACCCTAACCCTAAGCTACCCTTGACTGCTTCTGCCTCCAATAGATTTCCTAAGCACTAGTGTTTTAAGGAATAGGTTAAAAAGAGAATCCTAATGTGATTTCTTGATAATGTGTGTGTTCCTTATCTTCTCCTAGTGTCTAAACTCTTCTCCATGGCTGGACCCCCAAATAATATTCCTTGACGTGCTAAGGGGTATCTAGAGAGTGGGATAGGTTTAATAACTACCCTAACCCTAACGCATACCCTAACCCTAAACTCTACCCTAACCCTAACACGTACACTAATCCTAACCCGTAACCTAAACCGAGCCCTAACCCTCAAACTAACCCTAACCCTAACCCTAACCCATACCCTACGCCGTACCCGAACCCGTACCCGAACCCGTACCCTAAGCCGTACCCTAACCCTAACCCTAAGCCTAACCCTAACCCTAAGCTACCCTTGACTGCTTCTGCCTCCAATAGATTTCCTAAGCACTAGTGTACTAAGGAACAGGTTAAAAAGAGAATCCTAATGTGATTTCAGGATAATGGGTGTGTTCCTTATCTTCTCCTAGTGTCTAAACTCTTCTCCATGGCTGGACACCCAAATAATATTCCTTGACGTGCTAACGGGTATCTAGAGAGTGGGATAGGTTTAATAACTACCCTAACCCTAACGCGTACCCTAACCCTAACCCCTAGCCTAACCCTAACACAAACCCTAATCCTAACCCGTACCCTAAACCGAGCCCTAACCTTCAAACTAACCCTAACCCTAACCCTAACCCATACCCTACGCCGTACTCTAAGCCGTACCCTAACCCTAACCCCTACCCTAACCCTAACACGTACCCTAATCCTAACCCATACCCTAAACCGAGACCTAACCCTCAAACTAACCCTAACCCTAACCCTAACCCATACCCTACGCCGTACGCGGACCCGTACCCGAACCCGTACCCTAACACTAACCCTAACCCTAAACCTAACCCTAACCCTATGCTACCCTTGACTGCTTCTGCCTCCAATAGATTTCCTAAGCACTAGTGTTTTAAGGAACAGGTTAAAAAGAGAATCCTAATGTGATTTCTTGATAATGGGTGTGTTCCTTATCTTCTCCTAGTGTCTAAACTCTTCTCCATGGCTGGACCCCCAAATAATATTCCTTGACGTGATAAGGGGTATCTAGAGAGTGGGATAGGTTTAATAACTACCCTAACCCTAACGCGTACCCTAACCCTAACACGTACCCTAATCCTAACCCGTACCCTAATCCGAGCCCTAACCCTCAAACTAACCCTAACCCTAACCCTAAACTATACCCTACGCCGTACCCGAACCCGTACCCTAAGCCGTACCCTAAAGCTAACCCTAACCCTAACCCTAAGCTACCCTTGACTGCTTCTGCCTCCAATAGATTTCCTAAGCACTTGTGTTTCAAGGAATAGGTTAAAAAGAGAATCCTAATGTGATTTCTTGATAATGGGTGTGTTCCTTATCTTCTCCTAGTGTCTAAACTCTTCTCCATGGCTGGACCCCCAAATAATATTCCTTGACGTGCTAAGGGGTATCTAGAGAGTGGGATAGGTTTAATAGCTACCCTAACCCTAACACGTACCCTAACCCTAACCCCTACCCTAACACTAACACGAAACCTAATCCTAACCCGTACCCTAAACCGAGCCCTAACCTTTAAACTAACCCTAACCCTAACCCTAACCCATACCCTACGCCGTACACGAACCCGTACCCGAACCCGTACCCTAAGCCGTACCCTAACCCTAGCCCTAACCCTAACCCTAACCCTAAGCTACCCTTGACTGCTTCTGCCTCCAATAGATTTCCTAAGCACTAGTGTTTTAAGGAACAGGTTAAAAAGAGAATCCTAATGTGATTTCTTGATAATGGGTGTGTTCCTTATCTTCTCCTAGTGTCTAAACTCTTCTCCATGGCTGGACACCCAAATAATATTCCTTGACGTGCTAAGAGGTATCTAGAGAGTGGGATAGGTTTAATAACTACCCAAACCCTAACGCGTACCCTAACCCTAACCTCTACCTTAACCCTAACACGTACACTAATCCTAACCCGTAACCTAAACCGAGCCCTAACCCTCAAACTAACCCTAACCCTAACCCGAACCCATAGCCTACGCCGTACCCGAACCCGTACCCGAACCCGTACCCTAAGCCGTATCCTAACCCTAACCCTAACCCTAACCCTAACCCTAAGCTACCCTTGACTGCTTCTGCCTCCAATAGATTTCCTAAGCACTAGTGTACTAAGGAACAGGTTAAAAAGAGAATCCTAATGTGATTTCAGGATAATGGGTGTGTTCCTTATCTTCTCCTAGTGTCTAAACTCTTTTCCATGGCTGGACACCCAAATAATATTCCTTCACGTGCTAAGGGGTATCTAGAGAGTGGGATAGGTTTAATAACTACCCTAACCCTAACGCGTACCCTAACCCTAACCCCTACCCTAACCCTAACACGAACCCTAATCCTAACCCGTACCCTAAACCGAGCCCTAACCTTCAAACTAACCCTAACCCTAACCCTAACCCATACCCTACGCCGTACACGAACCCGTACCCGAACCCGTACCCTAAGCCGTACCCTAACCCTAACCCTAACCCTAACCCTAACCCTAAGCTACCCTTGACTGCTTCTGCCTCCAATAGATTTCCTAAGCACTAGTGTTTTAAGGAACAGGTTAAAAAGAGAATCCTAATGTGATTTCTTGATAATGGGTGTGTTCCTTATCTTCTCCTAGTGTCTAAACTCTTCTCCATGGCTGGACACCCAAATAATATTCCTTGACGTGCTAAGGGGTATCTAGAGAGTGGGATAGGTTTAATAACTACCCTAACCCTAACGCGTACCCTAACCATAACCCCTACCCTAACCCTAACACGTACCCTAATCCTAATCCGTACCCTAAACCGAGCCCTAACCCTCAAACTAACCCTAACACTAACCCATACCCTACGCCGTACCCGAACCCGTAACCTAACCCGTACCCTAACACTAACCCTACCCCTAACCCTAACCCTAACCCTAAGCTACCCTTGACTGCTTCTGCCTCCAATAGATTTCCTAAGCACTAGTGTTTTAAGGAACAGGTTAAAAAGAGAATCCTAATGTGATTTCTTGATAATGGGTGTGTTCCTTATCTTCTCCTAGTGTCTAAACTCTTCTCCATGGCTGGACCCCCAAATAATATTCCTTGACGTGCTAAGGGGTATCTAGAGAGTGGGATAGGTTTAATAACTACCCTAACCCTAACGCGTACCCTAACCCTAACACGTACCCTAATCCTAACCCGTACCCTAATTCGAGCCCTAACCCTCAAACTAACCCTAACCCTAACCCTAACCCATACCCTACGCCGTACCCGAACCCGTACCAGAACCCGTACCCTAAGCCGTACCCTAACCCTAACCCTAATCCTAACCCTAACCCTAACCCTAAGCTACCCTTGACTGCTTCTGCCTCCAATAGATTTCCTAAGCACTATTGTACTAAGGAACAGGTTAAAAAGAGAATCCTAATGTGATTTCTTGATAATGGGTGTGTTCCTTATTTTCTCCTAGTGTCTAAACTCTTCTCCATGGCTGGACACCCAAATAATAATCCTTGACGTGCTAAGGGGTATCTAGAGAGTGGGATAGGTTTAATAACTACCCTAACCCTAACGCGTACCCTAACCCTAACCCCTACCCTAACCCTAACACGTACCCTAATCCTAATCCGTACCCTAAACCGAGCCCTAACCCTCAAACTAACCCTAACCCTAACCCTAACACATACCCTACGCCGTACCCGAACCCGTAACCTAACCCGTACCCTAACACTAACCCTAACCCTAACCCTAACCCTAACCCTAAGCTACCCTTGACTGCTTCTGCCTCCAATAGATTTCCTAAGCACTAGTGTACTAAGGAACAGGTTAAAAAGAGAATCCTAATGTGATTTCAGGATAATGGGTGTGTTCCTTATCTTCTCCTAGTGTCTAAACTCTTCTCCATTGCTGGACCCCCAAATAATATTCCTTGACGTGCTAAGGGGTATCTAGAGAGTGGGATAGGTTTAATAACTACCCTAACCCTAACGCGTACCCTAACCCTAACCCCTAGCCTAACCCTACCACGAACCCTAATCCTAACCCGTACCCTAAACCGAGCCCTAACCTTCAAACTAACCCTAACCCTAACCCATACCCTACGCCGTACACGAACCCGTACCCGAACCCGTACCCTAAGCCGTACCCTAACCCTAACCCCTACCCTAACCCTAACACGTACCCTAATCCTAACCCATACCCTAAACCGAGCCCTAACCCTCAAACTAACCCTAACCCTAACCCTAACCCATACCCTACGCCGTACCCGGACCCGTACCCGAACCCGTACCCTAACACTAACCCTAACCCTAAACCTAACCCTAACCCTATGCTACCCTTGACTGCTTCTGCCTCCAATAGATTTCCTAAGCACTAGTGTTTTAAGGAACAGGTTAAAAAGAGAATCCTAATGTGATTTCTTGATAATGGGTGTGTTCCTTATCTTCTCCTAGTGTCTAAACTCTTCTCCATGGCTGGACCCCCAAATAATATTCCTTGACGTGCTAAGGGGTATCTAGAGAGTGGGATAGGTTTAATAACTACCCTAACCCAAACGCGTACCCTAACCCTAACACGTACCCTAATCCTAACCCGTACCCTAATCCGAGCCCTAACCCTCAAACTAACCCTAACCCTAACCCTAAACCATACCCTACGCCGTACCCGAACCCGTACCCTAAGCCGTACCCTAAAGCTAACCCTAACCCTAACCCTAAGCTACCCTTGACTGCTTCTGCCTCCAATAGATTTCCTAAGCACTAGTGTTTTAAGGAATAGGTTAAAAAGAGAATCCTAATGTGATTTCTTGATAATGTGTGTGTTCCTTATCTTCTCCTAGTGTCTAAACTCTTCTCCATGGCTGGACCCCCAAATAATATTCCTTGACGTGCTAAGGGGTATCTAGTGAGTGGGATAGGTTTAATAACTACCCTAACCCTAACGCGTACCCTAACCCTAACCTCTACCCTAACCCTAACACGTACACTAATCCTAACCCGTAACCTAAACTGAGCCCTAACCCTCAAACTAACCCTAACCCTAACACTAACCCATACCCTACGCCGTACCCGAACCCGTACCCGAACCCGTACCCTAAGCCGTACCCTAACCCTAACCCTAACCCTAAACCTAACCCTAACCCTAACCCTAAGCTACCCTTGACTGCTTCTGCCTCCAATAGATTTCCTAAGCACTAGTGTATTAAGGAACAGGTTAAAAAGAGAATCCTTATGTGATTTCTTGATAATGGGTGTGTTCCTTATCTTCTCCTAGTGTCTAAACTCTTCTCCATGGCTGGACCCCCAAATAATATTCCTTGACGTGCTAAGGGGTATCTAGAGAGTGGGATAGGTTTAATAGCTACCCTAACCCTAACGCGTACCCTAACCCTAACTCCTACCCTAACCCTAACACGAACCCTAATCCTAACCCGTACCCTAAACCGAGCCCTAACCTTTAAACTAACCCTAACCCTAACCCTAACCCATACCTTACGCCGTACACGAACCCGTACCCAACCCGTACCCTAAGCCTTACCCTAACCCTAGCCCTAACCCTAACCCTAACCCTAAGCTACCCTTGACTGCTTCTGCCTCCAATAGATTTCCTAAGCACTAGTGTTTTAAGGAACAGGTTAAAAAGAGAATCCTAATGTGATTTCTTGATAATGGGTGTGTTCCTTATCTTCTCCTAGTGTCTAAACTCTTCTCCATGGCTGGACACCCAAATAATATTCCTTGACGTGCTAAGGGGTATCTAGAGAGTGGGATAGGTTTAATAACTACCCAAACCCTAACGCGTACCCTAACCCTAACCTCTACCTTAACCCTAACACGTACACTAATCCTAACCCTTAACCTAAACCGAGCCCTAACCCTCAAACTAACCCTAACCCTAACCCGAACCCATACCCTACGCCGTACCCGAACCCGTACCCGAACCCGTACCCTAAGCCGTACCCTAACCCTAACCCTAACCCTAACCCTAAGCTACCCTTGACTGCTTCTGCCTCCAATAGATTTCCTAAGCACTAGTGTTTTAAGGAATAGGTTAAAAAGAGAATCCTAATGTGATTTCTTGATAATGTGTGTGTTCCTTATCTTCTCCTAGTGTCTAAACTCTTCTCCATGGCTGGACCCCCAAATAATATTCCTTGACGTGCTAAGGGGTATCTAGAGAGTGGGATAGGTTTAATAACTACCCTAACCCTAACGCATACCCTAACCCTAACCTCTACCCTAACCCTAACACGTACTCTAATCCTAACCCGTAACCTAAACCGAGCCCTAACCCTCAAACTAACCCTAACCCTAACCCTAACCCATACCCTACGCCGTACCCGAACCCGTACCCGAACCCGTACCCTAAGCCGTACCCTAACCCTAACCCTAACCCTAAGCTACCCTTGACTGCTTCTGCCTCCAATAGATTTCCTAAGCACTAGTGTACTAAGGAACAGGTTAAAAAGAGAATCCTAATGTGATTTCAGGATAATGGGTGTGTTCCTTATCTTCTCCTAGTGTCTAAACTCTTCTCCATGGCTGGACACCCAAATAATATTCCTTGACGTGCTAAGGGGTATCTAGAGAGTGGGATAGGTTTAATAACTACCCTAACCCTAACGCGTACCCTAACCCTAACCCCTACCCTAACCCTAACACGAACCCTAATCCTAATCCGTACCCTAAACCGAGCCCTAACCTTCAAACTAACCCTAACCCTAACCCTAACCCATACCCTACGCCGTACACGAACCCGTACCCGAACCCGTACCCTAAGCCGTACCCTAACCCTAACCCTAACCCTAACCCTAACCCTAACCCTAAGCTACCCTTGACTGCTTCTGCCTCCAATAGATTTCCTAAGCACTAGTGTTTTAAGGAACAGGTTAAAAAGAGAATCCTAATGTGATTTCTTGATAATGGGTGTGTTCCTTATCTTCTCCTAGTGTCTAAACTCTTCTCCATGGCTGGACACCCAAATAATATTCCTTGACGTGCTAAGGGGTATCTAGAGAGTGGGATAGGTTTAATAACTACCCTAACCCTAACGCGTACCCTAACCATAACCCCTACCCTAACCCTAACACGTACCCTAATCCTAATCCGTACCCTAAACCGAGCCCTAACCCTCAAACTAACCCTAACCCTAACCCTAACCCATACCCTACGCCGTACCCGAACCCGTAACCTAACCCGTACACTAACACTAACCCTACCCCTAACCCTAACCCTAACCCTAAGCTACCCTTGACTGCTTCTGCCTCCAATAGATTTCCTAAGCACTAGTGTTTTAAGGAACAGGTTAAAAAGAGAATCCTAATGTGATTTCTTGATAATGGGTGTGTTCCTTATCTTCTCCTAGTGTCTAAACTCTTCTCCATGGCTGGACCCCCAAATAATATTCCTTGACGTGCTAAGGGGTATCTAGAGAGTGGGATAGGTTTAATAACTACCCTAACCCTAACGCGTACCCTAACCCTAACACGTACCCTAATCCTAACCCGTACCCTAAACCGAGCCCTAACCCTCAAATTAACCCTAACCCTAACCCTAACCCATACCCTACGCCGTACCCGAACCCGTACCCTAAGCGGTACCCTAAAGCTAACCCTAACCCTAACCCTAACCCAAACCCTAAGCTACCCTTGACTGCTTCTGCCTCCAATAGATTTCCTAAGCACTAGTGTTTTAAGGAACAGGTTAAAAAGAGAATCCTAATGTGATTTCAGGATAATGGGTGTGTTCCTTATCTTCTCCTAGTGTCTAAACTCTTCTCCATGGCTGGACACCCAAATAATATTCCTTGACGTGCTAAGGGGTATCTAGAGAGTGGGATAGGTTTAATAACTACCCTAACCCTAACGCGTACCCTAACCCTAACCCCTAACCTAACCCTAACACGTACCCTAATCCTAACCCGTACCCTAAACCGAGACCTAACCCTCAAACTAACCCTAACCCTAACCCGAACCCATACCCTACGCCGTACCCGAACCCGTACCCGAACCCGTACCCTAAGCCGTACCCTAACCCTAACCCTAACCCTAACCCTAACCCTAAGCTACCGTTGACTGCTTCTGCCTCCAATAGATTTCCTAAGCACTAGTGTTTTAAGGAATAGGTTAAAAAGAGAATCCTAATGTGATTTCTTGATAATGTGTGTGTTCCTTATCTTCTCCTAGTGTCTAAACTCTTCTCCATGGCTGGACCCCCAAATAATATTCCTTGACGTGCTAAGGGGTATCTAGAGAGTGGGATAGGTTTAATAACTACCCTAACCCTAACGCGTACCCTAACCCTAACACGTACCCTAATCCTAAACCGTACCCTAAACCGAGCCCTAACCCTCAAACTATCCCTAACCCTACCCCATACCCTACGCCGTACCCGAACCCGTATCCGAACCCGTACCCTAAGCCGTACCCTAACCCTAACCCTAACCCTAAGCTACCCTTGACTGCTTCTGCCTCCAATAGATTTCCTAAGCACTCTTGTTTTAAGGAACAGGTTAAAAAGAGAATCCTTATGTGATTTCTTGATAATGGGTGTGTTCCTTATCTTCTCCTACTGTCTAAACTCTTCTCCATGGCTGGACCCGCAAATAATATTCCTTGACGTGCTAAGCGGTATCTAGGGAGTGGGATAGGTTTAATAACTACCCTAACCCTAACGCGTACCCTAACCCTAACCCCTACCCTAACCCTAACACGTACCCTAATCCTAACCCGTACCCTAAACCGAGCCCTAACCCTCAAACTAACCCTAACCCTAACCCTAAAACATACCCTATGCCGTACCCGAACCCGTACCCTAAGCCTTACCCTAACAATAACCCTAACCCTAACCCTAAGCTACCCTTGACTGCTTCTGCCTCCAATAGATTTCCTAAGCACTAGTGTTTTAAGGAACAGGTTAAAAAGAGAATCCTAATGTGATTTCTTGATAATGGGTGTGTTCCTTATCTTCTCCTATTGTCTAAACTCTTCTCCATGGCTGGACCCCCAAATAATATTCCTTGACGTGCTAAGGGGTATCTAGAGAGTGGGATGGGTTTAATAACTACCCTAAACCTAACGCGTACCCTAACCCTAACCTCTACCCTAACCCTAACACGAACCCTAATCCTAACCCGTACCCTAAACCGAGCCCTAACCTTCAAACTAACCCTAACCCTAACCCTAACACGAACCCTACGCCGTAAACGAACCCGTACCCGAAGCCGTACCCTAAGCCGTACCCTAACCCTAACCCCTACCCTAACCCTAACACGTACCCTAATCCTAACCCATACCCTAAACCGAGCCCTAACCCTCAAACTAACCCTAATCCTAACCCTAACCCATACACTATGCCGTACCCGGACCCGTACCCTAACCCGTACCCTAACACTTATCCTAACCCTAAACCTAACCCTAACCCTATGCTACCCTTGACTGCTTCTGCCTCCAATAGATTTCCTAAGCACTAGTGTTTTAAGGAACAGGTTAAAAAGAGAATCCTAATGTGATTTCTTGATAATGGGTGTGTTCCTTATCTTCTCCTAGTGTCTAAACTCTTCTCCATGGCTGGACCCCCAAATAAAATTCCTTGACGTGCTAAGGGGTATCTAGAGAGTGGGATAGGTTTAATAACTACCCTAACCCTAACGCGTACCCTAACCCTAACCCCTACCCTAACCCTAACACGAACGCTAATCCGAGCCCTAACCCTCAAACTAACCCTAACCCTAACCCTAAACCATACCCTATGCCGTACCCGAACCCGTACCCTAAGCCGTACCCTAAAGCTAACCCTAACCCTAACCCTAAGCTACCCTTGACTGCTTCTGCCTCCAATAGATTTCCTAAGCACTAGTGTTTTAAGGAATAGGTTAAAAAGAGAATCCTAATGTGATTTCTTGATAATGTATGTGTTCCTTATCTTCTCCTAGTGTCTAAACTCTTATCCATGGCTGGACCCCCAAATAATATTCCTTGACGTGCTAAGGGGTATCTAGAGAGTGGGATAGGTTTAATAACTACCCTAACCCTAACGCGTACCCTAACCCTAACCTCTACCCTAACCCTGACACGTACACTAATCCTAACCCGTAACTAAACCGAGCCCTAACCCTCAAACTAACCCTAACCCTAACCCTAACCCATACACTACGCCGTACCCGAACCCGTACCCGAACCCGTACCATAAGCCGTACACTAACCCTAACCCTAACCCTAACCCTGACCCTAACCCTAAGCTACCCTTGACTGCTTCTGCCTCCAATAGATTTCCTAAGCACTAGTGTATTAAGGAACAGGTTAAAAAGAGAATCCTTATGTGATTTCTTGATAATGGGTGTGTTCCTTATCTTCTCCTAGTGTCTAAACTCTTCTCATGACTGGACCCCCAAATAATATTCCTTGAGGTGCTAAGGGGTATCTAGAGAGTGGGATAGGTTTAATAGCTACCCTAACCCTAACGCGTACCCTAACCCTAACCCCTTCCCTAACCCTAACACGAACCCTAATCCTAACCCATACCCTAAACCGAGCCCTAACCTTTAAACTAACCCTAACCCTAACCCTAACCCATACCCTACGCCGTACCCGAACCCGTACCCGAACCCGTACCCTAAGCCGTACCCTAACCCTAACCCTAACCCTAACACTAACCCTAAGCTACCCTTGACTGCTTCTGCCTCCAATAGATTTCCTAAGCACTAGTGTACTACGGAATATGTTAAAAAGAGAATCCTAATGTGATTTCAGGATAATGGTGTGTTCCTTATCTTCTCCTAGTGTCTAAACTCTTATCCATGGCTGGACCCACAAATAATATTCCTTGACGTGCTAAGGGGTATCTAGAGTGGGATAAGTTTAATAACTACCCTAACCCTAACGCGTACCCTAACCCTAACCTCTACCTTAACCCTAACACGTACACTAATCCTAACCCGTAACCTAAGCTGAGCCCTAACCCTCAAACTAACCCTAACCCTAACACTAACCCATTCCCTACGCCGTACCCGAACCCGTACCCGAACCCGTAACCTAAGCCGTACCCTAACCCTAACCCTAACCCTAAACCTAACACTAACCCTAACCCTAAGGTACCCTTGAGTGCTTCTGCCTCCAATAGATTTCCTAAGCACTAGTGTATTAAGGAACAGGTTAAAAAGAGAATCCTTATGTGATTTCTTGATAATGGGTGTGTTCCTTATCTTCTCCTAGTGTGTAACTCTTCTCCATGGCTGGACCCCCAAATAATATTCCTTGACGTGCTAAGGGGTATCTAGAGAGTGGGATAGGTTTAATAGCTACCCTAACCCTAACGCGTACCCTAACCCTAACCCCTACCCTAACCCTAACACGAACCCTAATCCTAACCCGTACCCTAAACCGAGCCCTAACCTTTAAACTAACCCTAACCCTAACCCTAACCCATACCCTACGCCGTACACGAACCCGTACCCGAACCCGTACCCTAAGACGTACCCTAACCCTAGCCCTAACCCTAACCCTAACCCTAAGCTACCCTTGACTGCTTCTGCCTCCAATAGATTTCCTAAGCACTAGTGTTTTAAGGAACAGGTTTAAAAAGAGAATCCTAATGTGATTTCTTCATAATGGGTGTGTTCCTTATCTTCTCCTAGTGTCTAAACTCTTCTCCATGGCTGGACACCCAAATAATATTCCTTGACGTGCTAAGGGGTATCTAGAGAGTGGGATAGGTTTAATAACTACCCAAACCCTAACGCGTACCCTAACCCTAACCTCTACCTTAACCCTAACACGTACACTAATCCTAACCCGTAACCTAAACCGAGCCCTAACCCTCAAACTAACCCTAACCCTAACCCGAACCCATACCCTACGCCGTACCCGAACCCTAACCCGAACCCGTACCCTAAGCCGTACCCTAACCCTAACCCTAACCCTAACCCTAAGCTACCCTTGACTGCTTCTGCCTCCAATAGATTTCCTAAGCACTAGTGTTTTAAGGAATAGGTTAAAAAGAGAATCCTAATGTGATTTCTTGATAATGTGTGTGTTCCTTATCTTCTCCTAGTGGTCTAAACTCTTCTCCATGGCTGGACCCCCAAATAATATTCCTTGACGTGCTAAGGGGTATCTAGAGAGTGGGATAGGTTTAATAACTACCCTAACCTAACGCATACCCTAACCCTAACCTCTACCCTAACACTAACACGTACACTAATCCTAACCCGTAACCTAAACCGAGCCCTAACCCTCAAACTAACCCTAACCCTAACCCTACCCCATACCCTACGCCGTACCCGAACCCGTACCCGAATCCGTACCCTAAGCCGTACCCTAACCCTAACCCTAACCCTAACCCTAACCCTAAGCTACCCTTGACTGCTTCTGCCTCCAATAGATTTCCTAAGCACTAGTGTACTAAGGAACAGGTTAAAAAGAGAATCCTAATGTGATTTCAGGATAATGGGTGTGTTCCTTATCTTCTCCTAGTGTCTAAACTCTTCTCCATGGCTGGACACCCAAATAATATTCCTTGACGTGCTAAGGGGTATCTAGAGAGTGGGATAGTTTAATAACTACCCTAACCCTAACGCGTACCCTAACCCTAACCCCTACCCTAACCCTAACACGAACCCTAATCCTAACCCGTACCCTAAACCGAGCCCTAACCTTCAAACTAACCCTAACCCTAACCCTAACCCATACCCTACGCCGTACACGAAGCCGTACCCGAACCCGTACCCTAAGCCGTACCCTAACCCTAACCCTAACCCTAACCCTAACCCTAAGCTACCCTTGACTGCTTCTGCCTCAATAGATTTCCTAAGCACTAGTGTTTTAAGGAACAGGTTAAAAATAGAATCCTAATGTGATTTCTTGATAATGGGTGTGTTCCTTATCTTCTCCTAGTGTCTAAACTCTTCTCCATGGCTGGACCCCCAAATAATATTCCTTGACGTGCTAAGCGGTAACTAGAGAGTGGGATGGGTTTAATAACTACCCTAAACCTAACGCGTACCCTATCCCTAACCTCTACCCTAACCCTAACACGAACCCTAATCCTAACCCGTACCCTAAACCGAGCCCTAACCTTCAAACTAACCCTAAACCTAACCCTAACACGAACCCTACGCCGTACACGAACCCGTACCCGAAGCCGTACCCTAAGCCGTACCCTAAGCCGTACCCTAACCCTAACCCTACCCTAACCCTAACACGTACCCTAATCCTAACCCATACCCTAAACCGAGCCCTAACCCTCAACTAACCCTAATCCTAACCCTAACCCATACCCTATGCCGTACCCGGACCCGTACCCTAACCCGTACCCTAACACTAACCCTAACCCTAAACCTAACCCTATCCCTATGCTACCCTTGACTGCTTCTGCCTCCAATAGATTTCCTAAGCACTAGTGTTTTAAGGAACAGGTTAAAAAGAGAATCCTAATGTGATTTCTTGATAATGGGTGGTGTTCCTTATCTTCTCCTAGTGTCTAAACTCTTCTCCATGGCTGGACCCCCAAATAATATTCCTTGACGTGCTAAGGGTATCTAGAGAGTGGGATAGGTTTAATAACTACCCTAACCCTAACACGTACCCTAACCTAACCCCTACCCTAACCCTAACACGAACGCTAATCCGAGCCCTAACCCTCAAACTAACCCTAACCCTAACCCTAAACCATACCCTATGCCGTACCCGAACCCGTACCCTAAGCCGTACCCTAAAGCTAACCCTAACCCTAACCCTAAGCTACCCTTGACTGCTTCTGCCTCCAATAGATTTCCTAAGCACTAGTGTTTTAAGGAATAGGTTAAAAAGAGAATCCTAATGTGATTTCTTGATAATGTATGTGTTCCTTATCTTCTCCTAGTGTCTAAACTCTTATCCATGGCTGGACCCCCAAATAATATTCCTTGACGTGCTAAGGGGTATCTAGAGAGTGGGATAGGTTTAATAACTACCCTAACCCTAACGCGTACCCTAACCCTAACCTCTACCCTAACCCTAACACGTACACTAATCCTAACCCGTAACCTAAACCGAGCCCTAACCCTCAAACTAACCCTAACCCTAACCCTAACCCATACCCTACGCCGTTCCCGAACCCGTACCCGAACCCGTACCATAAGCCGTACCCTAACCCTAACCCTAACCCTAACCCTAACCCTAACCCTAAGCTACCCTTGACTGCTTCTGCCTCCAATAGATTTCCTAAGCACTAGTGTATTAAGGAACAGGTTAAAAAGAGAATCCTTATGTGATTTCTTGATAATGGGTGTGTTCCTTATCTTCTCCTAGTGTCTAAACTCTTCTCCATGGCTGGACCCCCAAATAATATTCCTTGAGGTGCTAAGGGGTATCTAGAGAGTGGGATAGGTTTAATAGCTACCCTAACCCTAACGCGTACCCTAACCCTAACCCCTACCCTAACCCTAACACGAACCCTAATCCTAACCCATACCCTAAACCGAGCCCTAACCTTTAAACTAACCCTAACCCTAACCCTAACCCATACCCTACGCCGTACACGAACCCGTACCCGAACCCGTACCCTAAGCCTTACCCTAACCCTAGCCCTAACCCTAACCCTAACCCTAAGCTACCCTTGACTGCTTCTGCCTCCAATAGATTTCCTAAGCACTAGTGTTTTAAGGAACAGGTTAAAAAGAGAATCCTAATGTGATTTCTTGATAATGGGTGTGTTCCTTATCTTCTCCTAGTGTCTAAACTCTTCTCCATGGCTGGACACCCAAATAATATTCCTTGACGTGCTAAGGGGTATCTAGAGAGTGGGATAGGTTTAATAACTACCCAAACCCTAACGCGTACCCTAACCCTAACCTCTACCTTAACCCTAACACGTACACTAATCCTAACCCGTAACCTAAACCGAGCCCTAACCCTCAAACTAACCCTAACCCTAACCCGAACCCATACCCTACGCCGTACCCGAACCCGTACCCGAAACCGTACCCTAAGCCTTACCCTAACCCTAACCCTAACCCTAACCCTAAGCTACCCTTGACTGCTTCTGCCTCCAATAGATTTCCTAAGCACTAGTGTTTTAAGGAATAGGTTAAAAAGAGAATCCTAATGTGATTTCTTGATAATGTGTGTGTTCCTTATCTTCTCCTAGTGTCTAAACTCTTCTCCATGGCTGGATCCCCAAATAATATTCCTTGACGTGCTAAGGGGTATCTAGAGAGTGGGATAGGTTTAATAACTACCCTAACCCTAACGCATACCCTAACCCTAACCTCTACCCTAACCCTAACACGTACACTAATCCTAACCCGTAACCTAAACCGAGCCCTAACCCTCAAACTAACCCTAACCCTAACCCTAACCCATACCCTACGCCGTACCCGAACCCGTACCCGAACCCGTAACCCTAAGCCATACCCTAACCCTAACCCTAACCCTAACCCTAACCCTAAGCTACCCTTGACTGCTTCTGCCTCCAATAGATTTCCTAAGCACTAGTGTACTAAGGAACAGGTTAAAAAGAGAATCCTAATGTGATTTCAGGATAATGGGTGTGTTCCTTATCTTCTCCTAGTGTCTAAACTCTTTTCCATGGCTGGACACCCAAATAATATTCCTTGACGTGCTAAGGGGTATCTAGAGAGTGGGATAGGTTTAATAACTACCCTAACCCTAACGCGTACCCTAACCCTAACCCCTACCCTAACCCCAACACGAAACCTAATCCTAACCCGTACCCTAAACCGAGCCCTAACCTTCAAACAAACCCTAACCCTAACCCTAACCCATACCCTACGCCGTACACGAACCCGTACCCGAACCCGTACCCTAAGCCGTACCCTAACCCTAACCCTAACCCTAATCCTAACCCTAAGCTACCCTTGACTGCTTCTGCCTCCAATAGATTTCCTAAGCACTAGTGTTTTAAGGAACAGGTTAAAAAGAGAATCCTAATGTGATTTCTTGATAATGGGTGTGTTCCTTATCTTCTCCTAGTGTCTAAACTCTTCTCCATGGCTGGACACCCAAATAATATTCCTTGACGTGCTAAGGGGTATCTAGAGAGTGGGATAGGTTTAATAACTACCCTAACCCTAACGCGTACCCTAACCCTAACACGTACCCTAATCCTAAACCGTACCCTAAACCGAGCCCTAACCCTCAAACTAACCCTAACCCTAACCCTAACCCATACCCTACGCCGTACCCGGACCCGTACCCGAACCCGTACCCTAACACTAACCCTAACCCTAAACCTAACCCTAACCCTATGCTACCCTTGACTGCTTCTGCCTCCAATAGATTTCCTAAGCACTAGTGTTTTAAGGAACAGGTTAAAAAGAGAATCCTAATGTGATTTCTTGATAATGGGTGTGTTCCTTATCTTCTCCTAGTGTCTAAACTCTTCTCCATGGCTGGACACCCAAATAATATTCCTTAACGTGCTAAGGGGTATCTAGAGAGTGGGATAGGTTTAATAACTACCCAAACCCTAACGCGTACCCTAACCCTAACCTCTACCTTAACCCTAACACGTACACTAATCCTAACCCGTAACCTAAACCGAGCCCTAACCCTCAAACTAACCCTAACCCTAACCCGAACCCATACCCTACGCCGTACCCGAACCCGTACCCGAACCCGTACCCTAAGCCGTACCCTAACCCTAACCCTAACCCTAACCCTAAGCTACCCTTGACTGCTTCTGCCTCCAATAGATTTCCTAAGCACTAGTGTTTTAAGGAATAGGTTAAAAAGAGAATCCTAATGTGATTTCTTGATAATGTGTGTGTTCCTTATCTTCTCCTAGTGTCTAAACTCTTCTCCATGGCTGGACCCCCAAATAATATTCCTTGACGTGCTAAGGGGTATCTAGAGAGTGGGATAGGTTTAATAACTAACCTAACCCTAACGCATACCCTAACCCTAACCTCTACCCTAACCCTAACACGTACACTAATCCTAACCCGTAACCTAAACCGAGCCCTAACCCTCAAACTAACCCTAACCCTAACCCTACCCCATACCCTACGCCGTACCCGAACCCATACCCGAACCCGTACCCTAAGCCGTACCCTAACCCTAACCCTAACCCTAACCCTAACCCTAAGCTACCCTTGACTGCTTCTGCCTCCAATAGATTTCCTAAGCACTAGTGTACTAAGGAACAGGTTAAAAAGAGAATCCTAATGTGATTTCTTGATAATGGGTGTGTTCCTTTTCTTCTCCTAGTGTCTAAACTCTTCTCCATGGCTGGACACCCAAATAATATTCCTTGACGTGCTAAGGGGTATCTAGAGAGTGGGATAGTTTTAATAACTACCCTAACCCTAACGCGTACCCTAACCATAACCCCTACCCTAACCCTAACACGTACCCTAATCCTAATCCGTACCCTAAACCGAGCCCTAACCCTCAAACTAACCCTAACCCTAAACCTAACCCATACCCTACGCCGTACCCGAACCCGTAACCTAACCCGTACCCTAACACTAACCCTACCCCTAACCCTAACCCTAACCCTAAGCTACCCTTGACTGCTTCTGCGTCCAATAGATTTCCTAAGCACTAGTGTTTTAAGGAACAGGTTAAAAAGAGAATCCTAATGTGATTTCTTGATAATGAGTGTGTTCCTTATCTTCTCCTAGTGTCTAAACTCTTCTCCATGGCTGGACCCCCAAATAATATTCCTTGACGTGCTAAGGGGTATCTAGAGAGTGGGATAGGTTTAATAACTACCCTAACCCTAACGCGTACCCTAACCCTAACACGTACCCTAATCCTAACCCGTACCCTAAACCGAGCCCTAACCCTCAAATTAACCCTAACCCTAACCCTAACCCATACCCTACGCCGTACCCGAACCCGTACCCTAAGCGGTACCCTAAAGCTAACCCTAACCCTAACCCTAACCCTAACCCTAAGCTACCCTTGACTGCTTCTGCCTCCAATAGATTTCCTAAGCACTAGTGTTTTAAGGAACAGGTTAAAAAGAGAATCCTAATGTGATTTCAGGATAATGGGTGTGTTCCTTATCTTCTCCTAGTGTCTAAACTCTTCTCCATGGCTGGACACCCAAATAATATTCCTTGACGTGCTAAGGGGTATCTAGAGAGTGGGATAGGTTTAATAACTACCCTAAACCTAACGCGTACCCTAACCCTAACCTCTACCTTAACCCTAACACGTACACTAATCCTAACCCGTAACCTAAACCGAGCCCTAACCCTCAAACTAACCCTAACCCTAACCCGAACCCATACCCTACGCCGTACCCGAACCCGTACCCGAACCCGTACCCTAAGCCGTACCCTAACCCTAACCCTAACCCTAACCCTAAGCTACCGTTGACTGCTTCTGCCTCCAATAGATTTCCTAAGCACTAGTGTTTTAAGGAATAGGTTAAAAAGAGAATCCTAATGTGATTTCTTGATAATGTGTGTGTTCCTTATCTACTCCTAGTGTCTAAACTCTTCTCCATGGCTGGACCCCCAAATAATATTCCTTGACGTGCTAAGGGGTATCTAGAGAGTGGGATAGGTTTAATAACTACCCTAACCCTAACGCGTACCCTAACCCTAACACGTACCCTAATCCTAACCCGTACCCTAAACCGAGCCCTAACCCTCAAACTAACCCTAACCCTAACCCTAAAACATACCCTATGCCGTACCCGAAACCGTACCCTAAGCCTTACCCTAACAATAACCCTAACACTAACCCTAAGCTACCCTTGACTGCTTCTGCCTCCAATAGATTTCCTAAGCACTAGTGTTTTAAGGAACAGGTTAAAAAGAGAATCCTAATGTGATTTCTTGAAAATGGGTGTGTTCCTTATCTTCTCCTAGTGTCTAAACTGTTCTCCATGGCTGGACCCCCAAATAATATTCCTTTACGTGCTAAGGGGTATCTAGAGAGTGGGATGGGTTTAATAACTACCCTAAACCTAACGCGTACCCTAACCCTAACCTCTACCCTAACCCTAACACGAACCCTAATCCTAACCCGTACCCTAAACCGAGCCCTAACCTTCAAACTAACCCTAACCCTAACCCTAACACGAACCCTACGCCGTACACGAACCCGTACCCGAAGCCGTACCCTAAGCCGTACCCTAACCCTAACCCCTACCCTAACCCTAACACGTACCCTAATCCTAACCCATACCCTAAACCGAGCCCTAACCCTCAAACTAACCCTAACCCTAACCCTAACCCATACCCTACGCCGTACACGAACCCGTACCCGAACCCGTACCCTAACACTAAACCTAACCCTAAACCTAACCCTAACCCTATGCTACCCTTGACTGCTTCTGCCTCCAATAGATTTCCTAAGCACTAGTGTTTTAAGGAACAGGTTAAAAAGAGAATCCTAATGTGATTTCTTGATAATGGGTGTGTTCCTTATCTTCTCCTAGTGTCTAAACTCTTCTCCATGGCTGGACCCCCAAATAATATTCCTTGACGTGCTAAGGGGTATCTAGAGAGTGGGATAGGTTTAATAACTACCCTAACCCTAACGCATACCCTAACCCTAACCTCTACCCTAACCCTAACACGTACACTAATCCTAACCCGTAACCTAAACCGAGCCCTAACCCTCAAACTAACCCTAACCCTAACCCTAACCCATACCCTACGCCGTACCCGAACCCGTACCCGAACCCGTACCCTAAGCCGTGCCCTAACCCTAACCCTAACCCTAACACTAACCCTAAGCTACCCTTGACTGCTTCTGCCTCCAATAGATTTCCTAAGCACTAGTGTACTAAGGAACATGTTAAAAAGAGAATCCTAATGTGATTTCAGGATAATGGTGTGTTCCTTATCTTCTCCTAGTGTCTAAACTCTTATCCATGGCTGGACCCACAAATAATATTCCTTGACGTGCTAAGGGGTATCTAGAGTGGGATAAGTTTAATAACTACCCTAACCCTAACGCGTACCCTAACCCTAACCTCTACCTTAACCCTAACACGTACACTAATCCTAACCCGTAACCTAAACTGAGCCCTAACCCTCAAACTAACCCTAACCCTAACACTAACCCATTCCCTACGCCGTACCCGAACCCGTACCCGAACCCGTCCCCTAAGCCGTACCCTAACCCTAACCCTAACCCTAAACCTAACCCTAACCCTAACCCTAAGCTACCCTTGACTGCTTCTGCCTCCAATAGATTTCCTGAGCACTAGTGTATTAAGGAACAGGTTAAAAAGAGAATCCTTATGTGATTTCTTGATAATGGGTGTGTTCCTTATCTTCTCCTAGTGTCTAAACTCTTCTCCATGGCTGGACCCCCAAATAATATTCCTTGACGTGCTAAGGGGTATCTAGAGAGTGGGATAGGTTTAATAGCTACCCTAACCCTAACGCGTACCCTAACCCTAACCCCTACCCTAACCCTAACACGAACCCTAATTCTAACCCGTACCCTAAACCGAGCCCTAACCTTTAAACTAACCCTAACCCTAACCCTAACCCATACCCTACGCCGTACACGAACCCGTACCCGAACCCGTACCCTAAGACGTACCCTAACCCTAGCCCTAACCCTAACCCTAACCCTAAGCTACCCTTGACTGCTTCTGCCTCCAATAGATTTCCTAAGCACTAGTGTTTTAAGGAACAGGTTAAAAAGAGAATCCTAATGTGATTTCTTGATAATGGGTGTGTTCCTTATCTTCTCCTAGTGTCTAAACTCTTCTCCATGCCTGGACACCCAAATAATATTCCTTGACGTGCTAAGGGGTATCTAGAGAGTGGGATAGGTTTAATAACTACCGAAACCCTAACGCGTACCCTAACCCTAACACGTACCCTAATCCTAACCCGTACCCTAAACCGAGCCCTAACCCTCAAATTAACCCTAACCCTAACCCTAACCCATACCCTACGCCGTACCCGAACCCGTACCCTAAACGGTACCCTAAAGCTAACCCTAACCCTAACCCTAACCCTAACCCTAAGCTACCCTTGACTGTTTCTGCCTCCAATAGATTTCCTAAGCACTAGTGTTTTAAGGAACAGGTTAAAAAGAGAATCCTAATGTGATTTCAGGATAATGGGTGTGTTCCTTATCCTCTCCTAGTGTCTAAACTCTTCTCCATGGCTGGACACCCAAATAATATTCCTTGACGTGCTAAGGGGTATCTAGAGAGTGGGATAGGTTTAATAACTACCCTAACCCTAACGCGTACCCTAACCCTAACCCCTAACCTAACCCTAACACGTACCCTAATCCTAACCCGTACCCTAAACCGAGACCTAACCCTCAAACTAACCCTAACCCTAACCCGAACCCATACCCTACGCCGTACCCGAACCCGTACCCGCACCCGTACCCTAAGCCGTACCCTAACCCTAACCCTAACCCTAACCCTAAGCTACCGTTGACTGCTTCTGCCTCCAATAGATTTCCTAAGCACTAGTGTTTTAAGGAATAGGTTAAAAAGAGAATCCTAATGTGATTTCTTGATAATGTGTGTGTTCCTTATCTACTCCTACTGTCTAAACTCTTCTCCATGGCTGGACCCCCAAATAATATTCCTTGACGTGCTAAGGGGTATCTAGAGAGTGGGATAGGTTTAATAACTACCCTAACCCTAACGCGTACCCTAACCCTAACACGTACCCTAATCCTAAACCGTACCCTAAACCGAGCCCTAACCCTCAAACTATCCCTAACCCTACCCCATACCCTACGCCGTACCCGAACCCGTATCCGAACCCGTACCCTAAGCCGTACCCTAACCCTAACCATAACCCTAAGCTACCCTTGACTGCTTCTGCCTCCAATAGATTTCCTAAGCACTCTTGTTTTAAGGAACAGGTTAAAAAGAGAATCCTAATGTGATTTCTTGATAATGGGTGTGTTCCTTATCTTCTCCTACTGTCTAAACTCTTCTCCATGGCTGGACCCGCAAATAATATTCCTTGACGTGCTAAGCGGTATCTAGGGAGTGGGATAGGTTTAATAACTACCCTAACCCTAACGCGTACCCTAACCCTAACCCCTACCCTAACCCTAACACGTACCCTAATCCTAACCCGTACCCTAAACCGAGCCCTAACCCTCAAACTAACCCTAACCCTAACCCTAAAACATACCCTATGCCGTACCCGAACCCGTACCCTAAGCCTTACCCTAACAATAACCCTAACACTAACCCTAAGCTACCCTTGACTGCTTCTGCCTCCAATAGATTTCCTAAGCACTAGTGTTTTAAGGAACAGGTTAAAAAGAGAATCCTAATGTGATTTCTTGATAATGGGTGTGTTCCTTATCTTCTCCTAGTGTCTAAACTGTTCTCCACGGCTGGACACCCAAATAATATTCCTTGACGTGCTAAGGGGTATCTAGAGAGTGGGATGGGTTTAATAACTACCCTAAACCTAACGCGTACCCTAACCCTAACCTCTACCCTAACCCTAACACGAACCCTAATCCTAACCCGTACCCTAAACCGAGCCCTAACCTTCAAACTAACCCTAACCCTAACCCTAACACGAACCCTACGCCGTACACGAACCCGTACCCGAAGCCGTACCCTAAGCCGTACCCTAACCCTAACCCCTACCCTAACCCTAACACGTACCCTAATCCTAACCCATACCCTAAACCGAGCCCTAACCCTCAAACTAACCCTAACCCTAACCCTAACCCATACCCTACGCCGTACCCGGACCCGTACCCGAACCCGTACCCTAACACTAACCCTAACCCTAAACCTAACCCTAACCCTATGCTACCCTTGACTGCTTCTGCCTCCAATAGATTTCCTAAGCACTAGTGTTTTAAGGAACAGGTTAAAAAGAGAATCCTAATGTGATTTCTTGATAATGGGTGTGTTCCTTATCTTCTCCTAGTGTCTAAACTCTTCTCCATGGCTGGACCCCCAAATAATATTCCTTGACGTGCTAAGGGGTATCTAGAGAGTGGGATAGGTTTAATAACTACCCTAACCCTAACGCGTACCCTAACCCTAACCCCTACCCTAACCCTAACACGAACCCTAATCCGAGCCCTAACCCTCAAACTAACCCTAACCCTAACCCTAAACCATACCCTATGCCGTACCCGAACCCGTACCCTAAGCCGTACCCTAAAGCTAACCCTAACCCTAACCCTAAGCTACCCTTGACTGCTTCTGCCTCCAATAGATTTCCTAAGCACTAGTGTTTTAAGGAATAGGTTAAAAAGAGAATCCTAATGTGATTTCTTGATAATGTGTGTGTTCCTTATCTTCTCCTAGTGTCTAAACTCTTATCCATGGCTGGACCCCCAAATAATATTCCTTGACGTGCTAAGGGGTATCTAGAGAGTGGGATAGGTTTAATAACTACCCTAACCCTAACGCGTACCCTAACCCTAACCTCTACCCTAAGCCTAACACGTACACTAATCCTAACCCGTAAACTAAACCGAGCCCTAACCCTCAAACTAACCCTAACCCTAACCCTAACCCATACCCTACGCCGTACCCGAACCCGTACCCGAACCCGTACCATAAGCCGTACCCTAACCCTAACCCTAACCCTAACCCTAACCCTAAGCTACCCTTGACTGCTTCTGCCTCCAATAGATTTCCTAAGCACTAGTGTATTAAGGAACAGGTTAAAAAGAGAATCCTTATGTGATTTCTTGATAATGGTTGTGTTCCTTATCTTCTCCTAGTGTCTAAACTCTTCTCCATGGCTGGACCCCCAAATAATATTCCTTGACGTGCTAAGGGGTATCTAGAGAGTGGGATAGGTTTAATAGCTACCCTAACCCTAACGTGTACCCTAACCCTAACACCTACCCTAACCCTAACACGAAACCTAATCCTAACCCATACCCTAAACCGAGCCCTAACCTTTAAACTAACCCTAACCCTAACCCTAACCCATACCCTACGCCGTACACGAACCCGTACCCGAACCCGTACCCTAAGCCTTACCCTAACCCTAGCCCTAACCCTAACCCTAACCCTAAGCTACCCTTGACTGCTTCTGCCTCCAATAGATTTCCTAAGCACTAGTGTTTTAAGGAACAGGTTAAAAAGAGAATCTTAATGTGATTTCTTGATAATGGGTGTGTTCCTTATCTTCTCCTAGTGTCTAAACTATTCTCCATGGCTGGACACCCAAATAATATTCCTTGACGTGCTAAGGGGTATCTAGAGAGTGGGATAGGTTTAATAACTACCCAAACCCTAACGCGTACCCTAACCCTAACCTCTACCTTAACCCTAACACGTACACTAATCCTAACCCGTAACCTAAACCGAGCCCTAACCCTCAAACTAACCCTAACCCTAACCCGAACCCATACCCTACGCCGTACCCGAACCCGCACCCGAACCCGTACCCTAAGCCGTACCCTAACCCTAACCCTAACCCTAAGCTACCCTTGACTGCTTCTGCCTCCAATAGATTTCCTAAGCACTAGTGTTTTAAGGAATAGGTTAAAAAGAGAATCCTAATGTGATTTCTTGATAATGTGTGTGTTCCTTATCTTCTCCTAGTGTCTAAACTCTTCTCCATGGCTGGACCCCCAAAAATATTCCTTGACGTGCTAAGGGGTATCTAGAGAGTGGGATAGGTTTAATAACTACCCTAACCCTAACGCATACCCTAACCCTAACCTCTACCCTAACCCTAACACGTACACTAATCCTAACCCGTAACCTAAACCGAGCCCTAACCCTCAAACTAACCCTAACCCTAACCCTACCCCATACCCTACGCCGTACCCGAACCCGTACCCGAACCCGTACCCTAAGCCGTACCCTAACCCTAACCCTAACCCTCACCCTAACCCTAAGCTACCCTTGAATGCTTCTGCCTCCAATAGATTTCCTAAGCACTAGTGTACTAAGGAACAGGTTAAAAAGAGAATCCTAATGTGATTTCAGGATAATGGGTGTGTTCCTTATCTTCTCCTAGTGTCTAAACTCTTCTACATGGCTGGACACCCAAATAATATTCCTTGACGTGCTAAGGGGTATCTAGAGAGTGGGATAGGTTTAATAACTACCCTAACCCTAACGCGTACCCTAACCCTAACACCTACCCTAACCCTAACACGAACCCTAATCCTAACCCGTACCCTAAACCGAGCCCTAACCTTCAAACTAACCCTAACCCTAACCCTAACCCATACCCTACGCCGTACACAAACCCGTACCCGAACCCGTACCCTAAGCCGTACCCTAACCCTAACGCTAATCCTAACCCTAACCCTAAGCTACCCTTGACTGCTTCTGCCTCCAATAGATTTCCTAAGCACTAGTGTTTTAAGGAACAGGTTAAAAAGAGAATCCTAATGTGATTTCTTGATAATGGGTGTGTTCCTTATCTTCTCCTAGTGTCTAAACTCTTCTCCATGGCTGGACACCCAAATAATATTCCTTGACGTGCTAAGGGGTATCTAGAGAGTGGGATAGGTTTAATAACTACCCTAACCCTAACGCGTACCCTAACCCTAACCCCTACGCTAACCCTAACACGTACCCTAATCCTAATCCGTACCCTAAACCGAGCCCTAACCCTCAAACTAACCCTAACCCTAACCCTAACCCATACCCTACGCCGTACCCGAACCCGTAACCTAACCCGTACCCTAACACTAACCCTAACCCTAACCCTAACCCTAACCCTAAGCTACCCTTCACTGCTTCTGCCTCCAATAGATTTCCTAAGCAGTAGTGTTTTAAGGAACAGGTTAAAAAGAGAATCCTAATGTGATTTCTTGATAATGGCTGTGTTCCTTATCTTCTCCTAGTGTCTAAACTCTTCTCCATGGCTGGACCCACAAATAATATTCCTTGACGTGCCAAGGGGTATCTAGAGAGTGGAATAGGTTTAATAACTACCCTAACCCTAACGCGTACCCTAACCCTAACACGTACCCTAATCCTAAACCGTACCCTAAACCGAGCCCTAACCCTCAAATTAACCCTAAACCTAACCCTAACCCATACCCTACGCCGTACCCGAACCCGTACCCTAAGCGGTACCCTAAAGCTAACCCTAACCCTAACCCTAACCCTAACCCTAAGCTACCCTTGACTGCTTCTGCCTCCAATAGATTTCCTAAGCACTAGTGTTTTAAGGAACAGGTTAAAAAGAGAATCCTAAAGTGATTTCAGGATAATGGGTGTGTTCCTTATCTTCTCCTAGTGTCTAAACTCTTCTCCATGGCTGGACACCCAAATAATATTCCTTGACGTGCTAAGGGGAATCTAGAGAGTGGGATAGGTTTAATTACTACCCTAACCCTAACGCGTAACCTAACCCTAACCCCTAACCTAACCCTAACACGTACCCTAATCCTAACCCGTACCCTAAACCGAGACCTAACCCTCAAACTAACCCTAACCCTAACCCGAACCCATACCCTACGCCGTACCCGAACCCGTACCCGACCCGTACCCTAAGCCGTACCCTAACCCTAACCCTAACCTTAACCCTAACCCTAAGCTACCGTTGACTGCTTCTGCCTCCAATAGATTTCCTAAGCACTAGTGTTTTAAGGAACAGGTTAAAAAGAGAATCCTAATGTGATTTCTTGATAATGGGTGTGTTCCTTATCTTCTCCTAGTGTCTAAACTATTCTCCATGGCTGGACACCCAAATAATATTCCTTGACGTGCTAAGGGGTATCTAGAGAGTGGGATAGGTTTAATAACTACCCAAACCCTAACGCGTACCCTAACCCTAACCTCTACCTTAACCCTAACACGTACACTAATCCTAACCCGTAACCTAAACCGAGCCCTAACCCTCAAACTAACCCTAACCCTAACCCGAACCCATACCCTACGCCGTACCCGAACCCGCACCCGAACCCGTACCCTAAGCCGTACCCTAACCCTAACCCTAACCCTAAGCTACCCTTGACTGCTTCTGCCTCCAATAGATTTCCTAAGCACTAGTGTTTTAAGGAACAGGTTAAAAAGAGAATCCTAATGTGATTTCTTGATAATGGGTGTGTTCCTTATCTTCTCCTAGTGTCTAAACTCTTCTCCATGGCTGGACCCCCAAATAATATTCCTTGACGTGCTAAGGGGTATCTAGAGAGTGGGATAGGTTTAATAACTACCCTAACCCTAACGCGTACCCTAACCCTAACCCCTACCCTAACCCTAACACGAACCCTAATCCGAGCCCTAACCCTCAAACTAACCCTAACCCTAACCCTAAACCATACCCTATGCCGTACCCGAACCCGTACCCTAAGCCGTACCCTAAAGCTAACCCTAACCCTAACCCTAAGCTACCCTTGACTGCTTCTGCCTCCAATAGATTTCCTAAGCACTAGTGTTTTAAGGAATAGGTTAAAAAGAGAATCCTAATGTGATTTCTTGATAATGTGTGTGTTCCTTATCTTCTCCTAGTGTCTAAACTCTTTTCCATGGCTGGACCCCCAAATAATATTCCTTGACGTGCTAAGGGGTATCTAGAGAGTGGGATAGGTTTAATAACTACCCTAACCCTAACGCGTACCCTAACCCTAACCTCTACCCTAAGCCTAACACGTACACTAATCCTAAACCGTAAACTAAACCGAGCCCTAACCCTCAAACTAACCCTAACCCTAACCCTAACCCATACCCTACGCCGTACCCGAACCCGTACCCGAACCCGTACCATAAGCCGTACCCTAACCCTAACCCTAACCCTAACCCTAACCCTAAGCTACCCTTGACTGCTTCTGCCTCCAATAGATTTCCTAAGCACTAGTGTATTAAGGAACAGGTTAAAAAGAGAATCCTTATGTGATTTCTTGATAATGGTTGTGTTCCTTATCTTCTCCTAGTGTCTAAACTCTTCTCCATGGCTGGACCCCCAAATAATATTCCTTGACGTGCTAAGGGGTATCTAGAGAGTGGGATAGGTTTAATAGCTACCCTAACCCTAACGTGTACCCTAACCCTAACACCTACCCTAACCCTAACACGAAACCTAATCCTAACCCATACCCTAAACCGAGCCCTAACCTTTAAACTAACCCTAACCCTAACCCTAACCCATACCCTACGCCGTACACGAACCCGTACCCGAACCCGTACCCTAAGCCTTACCCTAACCCTAGCCCTAACCCTAACCCTAACCCTAAGCTACCCTTGACTGCTTCTGCCTCCAATAGATTTCCTAAGCACTAGTGTTTTAAGGAACAGGTTAAAAAGAGAATCTTAATGTGATTTCTTGATAATGGGTGTGTTCCTTATCTTCTCCTAGTGTCTAAACTATTCTCCATGGCTGGACACCCAAATAATATTCCTTGACGTGCTAAGGGGTATCTAGAGAGTGGGATAGGTTTAATAACTACCCAAACCCTAACGCGTACCCTAACCCTAACCTCTACCTTAACCCTAACACGTACACTAATCCTAACCCGTAACCTAAACCGAGCCCTAACCCTCAAACTAACCCTAACCCTAACCCGAACCCATACCCTACGCCGTACCCGAACCCGCACCCGAACCCGTACCCTAAGCCGTACCCTAACCCTAACCCTAACCCTAAGCTACCCTTGACTGCTTCTGCCTCCAATAGATTTCCTAAGCACTAGTGTTTTAAGGAATAGGTTAAAAAGAGAATCCTAATGTGATTTCTTGATAATGTGTGTGTTCCTTATCTTCTCCTAGTGTCTAAACTCTTCTCCATGGCTGGACCCCCAAAAATATTCCTTGACGTGCTAAGGGGTATCTAGAGAGTGGGATAGGTTTAATAACTACCCTAACCCTAACGCATACCCTAACCCTAACCTCTACCCTAACCCTAACACGTACACTAATCCTAACCCGTAACCTAAACCGAGCCCTAACCCTCAAAAAACCCTAACCCTAACCCTACCCCATACCCTACGCCGTACCCGAACCCGTACCCGAACCCGTACCCTAAGCCGTACCGTAACCCTAACCCTAACCCTCACCCTAACCCTAAGCTACCCTTGAATGCTTCTGCCTCCAATAGATTTCCTAAGCACTAGTGTACTAAGGAACAGGTTAAAAAGAGAATCCTAATGTGATTTCAGGATAATGGGTGTGTTCCTTATCTTCTCCTAGTGTCTAAACTCTTCTCCATGGCTGGACACCCAAATAATATTCCTTGACGTGCTAAGGGGTATCTAGAGAGTGGGATAGGTTTAATAACTACCCTAACCCTAACGCGTACCCTAACCCTAACACCTACCCTAACCCTAACACGAACCCTAATCCTAACCCGTACCCTAAACCGAGCCCTAACCTTCAAACTAACCCTAACCCTAACCCTAACCCATACCCTACGCCGTACACGAACCCGTACCCGAACCCGTACCCTAAGCCGTACCCTAACTCTAACGCTAATCCTAACCCTAACCCTAAGCTACCCTTGACTGCTTCTGCCTCCAATAGATTTCCTAAGCACTAGTGTTTTAAGGAACAGGTTAAAAAGAGAATCCTAATGTGATTTCTTGATAATGGGTGTGTTCCTTATCTTCTCCTAGTGTCTAAACTCTTCTCCATGGCTGGACACCCAAATAATATTCCTTGACGTGCTAAGGGGTATCTAGAGAGTGGGATAGGTTTAATAACTACCCTAACCCTAACGCGTACCCTAACCCTAACCCCTACGCTAACCCTAACACGTACCCTAATCCTAATCCGTACCCTAAACCGAGCCCTAACCCTCAAACTAACCCTAACCCTAACCCTAACCCATACCCTACGCCGTACCCGAACCCGTAACCTAACCCGTACCCTAACACTAACCCTAACCCTAACCCTAACCCTAACCCTAAGCTACCCTTCACTGCTTCTGCCTCCAATAGATTTCCTAAGCAGTAGTGTTTTAAGGAACAGGTTAAAAAGAGAATCCTAATGTGATTTCTTGATAATGGCTGTGTTCCTTATCTTCTCCTAGTGTCTAAACTCTTCTCCATGGCTGGACCCACAAATAATATTCCTTGACGTGCCAAGGGGTATCTAGAGAGTGGAATAGGTTTAATAACTACCCTAACCCTAACGCGTACCCTAACCCTAACACGTACCCTAATCCTAAACCGTACCCTAAACCGAGCCCTAACCCTCAAATTAACCCTAAACCTAACCCTAACCCATACCCTACGCCGTACCCGAACCCGTACCCTAAGCGGTACCCTAAAGCTAACCCTAACCCTAACCCTAACCCTAACCCTAAGCTACCCTTGACTGCTTCTGCCTCCAATAGATTTCCTAAGCACTAGTGTTTTAAGGAACAGGTTAAAAAGAGAATCCTAAAGTGATTTCAGGATAATGGGTGTGTTCCTTATCTTCTCCTAGTGTCTAAACTCTTCTCCATGGCTGGACACCCAAATAATATTCCTTGACGTGCTAAGGGGTATCTAGAGAGTGGGATAGGTTTAATTACTACCCTAACCCTAACGCGTAACCTAACCCTAACCCCTAACCTAACCCTAACACGTACCCTAATCCTAACCCGTACCCTAAACCGAGACCTAACCCTCAAACTAACCCTAACCCTAACCCGAACCCATACCCTACGCCGTACCCGAACCCGTACCCGAACCCGTACCCTAAGCCGTACCCTAACCCTAACCCTAACCTTAACCCTAACCCTAAGCTACCGTTGACTGCTTCTGCCTCCAATAGATTTCCTAAGCACTAGTGTTTTAAGGAACAGGTTAAAAAGAGAATCCTAATGTGATTTCTTGATAATGGGTGTGTTCCTTATCTTCTCCTAGTGTCTAAACTATTCTCCATGGCTGGACACCCAAATAATATTCCTTGACGTGCTAAGGGGTATCTAGAGAGTGGGATAGGTTTAATAACTACCCAAACCCTAACGCGTACCCTAACCCTAACCTCTACCTTAACCCTAACACGTACACTAATCCTAACCCGTAACCTAAACCGAGCCCTAACCCTCAAACTAACCCTAACCCTAACCCGAACCCATACCCTACGCCGTACCCGAACCCGCACCCGAACCCGTACCCTAAGCCGTACCCTAACCCTAACCCTAACCCTAAGCTACCCTTGACTGCTTCTGCCTCCAATAGATTTCCTAAGCACTAGTGTTTTAAGGAATAGGTTAAAAAGAGAATCCTAATGTGATTTCTTGATAATGTGTGTGTTCCTTATCTTCTCCTAGTGTCTAAACTCTTCTCCATGGCTGGACCCCCAAATAATATTCCTTGACGTGCTAAGGGGTATCTAGAGAGTGGGATAGGTTTAATAACTACCCTAACCCTAACGCGTACCCTAACCCTAACCCCTACCCTAACCCTAACACGAACCCTAATCCTAACCCGTACCCTAAACCGAGCCCTAACCTTCAAACTAACCCTAACCCTAACCCTAACCCATACCCTACGCCGTACACGAACCCGTACCCGAACCCGTACCCTAAGCCGTACCCTAACCCTAACGCTAATCCTAACCCTAACCCTAAGCTACCCTTGACTGCTTCTGCCTCCAATAGATTTCCTAAGCACTAGTGTTTTAAGGAACAGGTTAAAAAGAGAATCCTAATGTGATTTCTTGATAATGGGTGTGTTCCTTATCTTCTCCTAGTGTCTAAACTCTTCTCCATGGCTGGACCCCCAAATAATATTCCTTGACGTGCTAAGGGGTATCTAGAGAGTGGGATAGGTTTAATAACTACCCTAACCCTAACGCGTACCCTAACCCTAACACGTACCCTAATCCTAAACCGTACCCTAAACCGAGCCCTAACCCTCAAACTATCCCTAACCCTACCCCATACCCTACGCCGTACCTGAACCCGTATCCGAACCCGTACCTTAAGCCGTACCCTAACCCTAACCCTAACCCTAAGCTACCCTTGACTGCTTCTGCCTCCAATAGATTTCCTAAGCACTAGTGTTTTAAGGAACAGGTTAAAAAGAGAATCCTAATGTGATTTCTTGATAATGGGTGTGTTCCTTATCTTCTCCTACTGTCTAAACTCTTCTCCATGGCTGGACCCGCAAATAATATTCCTTGAGGTGCTAAGCGGTATCTAGGGAGTGGGATAGGTTTAATAACTACCCTAACCCTAACGCGTACCCTAACCCTAACCCCTACCCTAACCCTAACACGTACCCTAATCCTAACCCGTACCCTAAACCGAGCCCTAACCCTCAAACTAACCCTAACCCTAACCCTAAAACATATCCTATGCCGTACCCGAACCCGTACCCTAAGCCTTACCCTAACAATAACCCTAACCCTAACCCTAAGCTACCCTTGACTGCTTCTGCCTCCAATAGATTTCCTAAGCACTAGTGTTTTAAGGAACAGGTTAAAAAGAGAATCCTAATGTGATTTCTTGATAATGGGTGTGTTCCTTATCTTCTCCTAGTATCTAAACTCTTCTCCATGGCTGGACACCCAAATAATATTCCTTGACGTGCTAAGGGGTATCTAGAGAGTGGGATAGGTTTAATAACTACCCTAACCCTAACGCGTACCCTAACCCTAACCCCTACCCTAACCCTAACACGAACCCTAATCCTAACCCGTACCCTAAACCGAGCCCTAACCTTCAAACTAACCCTAACCCTAACCCTAACCCATACCCTACGCCGTACACGAACCCGTACCCGAACCCGTACCCTAAGCCGTACCCTAACCCTAACGCTAATCCTAACCCTAACCCTAAGCTACCCTTGACTGCTTCTGCCTCCAAGAGATTTCCTAAGCACTAGTGTTTTAAGGAACAGGTTAAAAAGAGAATCCTAATGTGATTTCTTGATAATGGGTGTGTTCCTTATCTTCTCCTAGTGTCTAAACTCTTCTCCATGGCTGGACACCCAAATAATATTCCTTGACGTGCTAAGGGGTATCTAGAGAGTGGGATAGGTTTAATAACTACCCTAACCCTAACTCGTACCCTAACCCTAACCCCTACCCTAACCCTAACACGTACCCTAATCCTAATCCGTACCCTAAACCGAGCCCTAACCCTCAAACTAACCCTAACCCTAACCCTAACCCATACCCTACGCCGTACCCGAACCCGTAACCTAACCCGTACCCTAACACTAACCCTAACCCTAACCCTAACCCTAACCCTAAGCTACCCTTTAGTGCTTCTGCCTCCAATAGATTTCCTAAGCACTAGTGTTTTAAGGAACAGGTTAAAAAGAGAATCCTAATGTGATTTCTTGATAATGGGTGTGTTCCTTATCTTCTCCTAGTGTCTAAACTCTTCTCCATGGCTGGACCCCCAAATAATATTTCTTGACGTGCTAAGGGGTATCTAGAGAGTGGGATAGGTTTAATAACTACCCTAACCCTAACGCGTACCCTAACCCTAACACGTATCCTAATTCTAACCCGTACCCTAAACCGAGCCCTAACCCTCAAATTAACCCTAACCCTAACCCTAACCCATACCCTACGCCGTACCCTAACCCGTACACTAAGCGGTACCCTAAAGCTAACCCTAACCCTAACCCTAACCCAAACCCTAAGCTACCCTTGACTGCTTCTGCCTCCAATAGATTTCCTAAGCACTAGTGTTTTAAGGAACAGGTTAAAAAGAGAATCCTAATGTGATTTCAGGATAATGGGTGTGTTCCTTATCTTCTCCTAGTGTCTAAACTCTTCTCCATGGCTGGACACCCAAATAATATTCCTTGACGTGCTAAAGGGTATCTAGAGAGTGGGATAGGTTTAATAACTAACCTAACCCTAACGCGTACCCTAACCCTAACCCCTAACCTAACCCTAACACGTACCCTAATCCTAACCCGTACCCTAAACCGAGACCTAACCCACAAACTAACCCTAACCCTAACCCGAACCCATACCCTACGCCGTACCCGAACCCGTACCCGAACCCGTACCCTAAGCCGTACCCTAACCCTAACCCTAACCCTAACCCTAACCCTAAGCTACCGTTGACTGCTTCAGCCTCCAATAGATTTCCTAAGCACTAGTGTTTTAAGGAATAGGTTAAAAAGAGAATCCTAATGTGATTTCTTGATAATGTGTGTGTTCCTTATCTTCTCCTAGTGTCTAAACTCTTCTCCATGGCTGGACGCCCAAATAATATTCCTTGACGTGCTAAGGGGTATCTAGAGAGTGGGATAGGTTTAATAACTACCCTAACCCTAACGCGTACCCTAACCCTAACACGTACCCTAATCCTAAACCGTACCCTAAACCGAGCCCTAACCCTCAAACTATCCCTAACCCTACCCCATACCCTACGCCGTACCCGAACCCGTATCCGAGCCCGTACCCTAAGCCGTACCCTAACCCTAACCCTAACCCTAAGCTACCCTTGACTGCTTCTGCCTCCAATAGATTTCCTAGGCACTAGTGTTTTAAGGAACAGGTTAAAAAGAGAATCCTAATGTGATTTCTTGATAATGGGTGTGTTCCTTATCTTCTCCTACTGTCTAAAGTCTTCTCCATGGCTGGACCCGCAAATAATATTCCTTGAGGTGCTAAGCGGTATCTAGGGAGTGGGATAGGTTTAATAACTACCCTAACCCTAACGCGTACCCTAACCCTAACCCCTACCCTAACCCTAACACGTACCCTAATCCTAACCCGTACCCTAAACCGAGCCCTAACCCTCAAACTAACCCTAACCCTAACCCTAAAACATATCCTATGCCGTACCCGAACCCGTACCCTAAGCCTTACCCTAACAATAACCCTAACCCTAACCCTAAGCTACCCTTGACTGCTTCTGCCTCCAATAGATTTCCTAAGCACTAGTGTTTTAAGGAACAGGTTAAAAAGAGAATCCTAATGTGATTTCTTGATAATGGGTGTGTTCCTTATCTTCTCCTAGTGTCTAAACTCTTCTCCATGGCTGGACCCCCAAATAATATTCCTTGACGTGCTAAGGGGTATCTAGAGAGTGGGATGGGTTTAATAACTACCCTAACCCTAACGCGTACCTTAACCCTAACCTCTACCCTAACCCTAACACGTACACTAATCCTAACCCGTACCCTAAACCGAGCCCTAACCCTCAAACTAACCCTAACACTAAACCTAACCCATACCCTACGCCGTACCCGAACCCGTACCCGAACCCGTACCCTAAGCCGTACCCTAACCCTAACCCTAACCCTAACCCTAACCCTAAGCTACCCTTGACTGCTTCTGCCTCCAATAGATTTCCTAAGCACTAGTGTTTTAAGGAACAGGTTAAAAAGAGAATCCTAATGTGATTTCAGGATAATGGGTGTGTTCCTTATCTTCTCCTAGTGTCTAAACTCTTCTCCATGGCTGGACACCCAAATAATATTCCTTGACGTGCTAAGGGGTATCTAGAGAGTGGGATAGGTTTAATAACTACCCTAACCCTAACGCGTACCCTAACCCTAACCCCTACCCTAACCCTAACACGTACCCTAATCCTAACCCGTACCCTAAACCGAGCCCTAACCCTCAAACTAACCCTAACCCTAACCCTAACCCATACCTTACGCCGTACCCGAACCCGTAACCTAACCCGTACCCTAACACTAACCCTAACCCTAACCCTAACCCTAACCCTAACCCTAAGCTACCCTTGACTGCTTCTGCCTCCAATAGATTTCCTAAGCACTAGTGTTTTAAGGAACAGGTTAAAAAGAGAATCCTAATGTGATTTCTTGATAATGGGTGTGTTCCTTATCTTCTCCTAGTGTCTAAACTCTTCTCCATGGCTGGACCCCCAAATAATATTCCTTGACGTGCTAAGGGGTATCTAGAGAGTGGGATAGGTTTAATAACTACCCTAACCCTAACGCGTACCCTAACCCTAACACGTACCCTAATCCTAACCCGTACCCTAAACCGAGCCCTAACCCTCAAATTAACCCTAACCCTAACCCTAACCCATACCCTACGCCGTACCCGAACCCGTACCCTAAGCGGTACCCTAAAGCTAACCCTAACCCTAACCCTAACCCTAAGCTACCCTTGACTGCTTCTGCCTCCAATAGATTTCCTAAGCACTAGTGTTTTAAGGAACAGGTTAAAAAGAGAATCCTAATGTGATTTCAGGATAATGGGTGTGTTCCTTATCTTCTCTTAGTGTCTAAACTCTTCTCCATGGCTGGACACCCAAATAATATTCCTTGACGTGCTAAGGGGTATCTAGAGAGTGGGATAGGTTTAATAACTACCCTAACCCTAACGCGTACCCTAACCCTAACCCCTAACCTAACCCTAACATGAACCCTAATCCTAACCCGTACCCTAAATCGAGCACTAACCCTCAAACTATCCCTAACCCTAACCCTAACCCATACCCTACGCCGTACCCGAACCCGTACCCGAACCCGTACCCTAAGCCGTACCCTAACCCTAACCCTAACCCTAACCCTAACCCTAAGCTACCCTTGACTGCTTCTGCCTCCAATAGATTTCCTAAGCACTAGTGTATTAAGGAACAGGTTAAAAATAGAATCCTATTGTGATTTCAGGATAATGGGTGTGTTCCTTATCTTCTCCTAGTGTCTAAACTCTTCTCCATGGCTGGACCCCCAAATAATATTCCTTGACGTGCTAAGGGGTATCTAGAGAGTGGGATAGGTTTAATAACTACCCAAACCCTAACGCGTACCCTAACCCTAACCTCTACCTTAACCCTAACACGTACACTAATCCTAACCCGTAACCTAAACCGAGCCCTAACCCTCAAACTAACCCTAACCCTAACCCGAACCCATACCCTACGCCGTACCCGAACCCGCACCCGAACCCGTACCCTAAGCCGTACCCTAACCCTAACCCTAACCCTAAGCTACCCTTGACTGCTTCTGCCTCCAATAGATTTCCTAAGCACTAGTGTTTTAAGGAATAGGTTAAAAAGAGAATCCTAATGTGATTTCTTGATAATGTGTGTGTTCCTTATCTTCTCCTCGTGTCTAAACTCTTCTCCATGGCTGGACCCCCAAATAATATTCCTTGACGTGCTAAGGGGTATCTAGAGAGTGGGGTAGGTTTAATAACTACCCTAACCCTAACGCATACCCTAAACCTAACCTCTACCCTAACCCTAACACGTACACTAATCCTAACCCGTAACCTAAACCGAGCCCTAACCCTCAAACTAACCCTAACCCTAACCCTAACCCATACCCTACGCCGTACCCGAACCCGTACCCGAACCCGTACCCTAAGCCGTACCCTAACCCTAACCCTAACCCTAACCCTAACCCTAAGCTACCCTTGACTGCTTCTGCCTCCAATAGATTTCCTAAGCACTAGTGTATTAAGGAACAGGTTAAAAATAGAATCCTAATGTGATTTCAGGATAATGGGTGTGTTCCTTATCTTCTCCTAGTGTCTAAACTCTTCTCCATGGCTGGACACCCAAATAATATTCCTTGACGTGCTAAGGGGTATCTAGAGAGTGGGATAGGTTTAATAACTACCCTAACCCTAACGCGTACCCTAACCCTAACCCCTACCCTAACCCTAACACGAACCCTAATCCTAACCCGTACCCTAAACCGAGCCCTAACCTTCAAACTAACCCTAACCCTAACCCTAACCCATACCCTACGCCGTACACGAACCCGTACCCGAACCCGTACCCTAAGCCGTACCCTAACCCTAACGCTAATCCTAACCCTAACCCTAAGCTACCCTTGACTGCTTCTGCCTCCAATAGATTTCCTAAGCACTAGTGTTTTAAGGAACAGGTTAAAAAGAGAATCCTAATGTGATTTCTTGATAATGGGTGTGTTCCTTATCTTCTCCTAGTGTCTAAACTCTTCTCCAAGGCTGGACACCCAAATAATATTCATTGACGTGCTAAGGGGTATCTAGAGAGTGGGATAGGTTTAATAACTACCCTAACCCTAACGCGTACCCTAACCCTAACCCCTACCCTAACCCTAACACGTAACCTAATCCTAATCCGTACCCTAAACCGAGCCCTAACCCTCAAACTAACCCTAACCCTAACCCTAACCCATACCCTACGCCGTACCCGAACCCGTAACCTAACCCGTACCCTAACACTAACCATAACCCTAACCCTGACCCTAACCCTAAGCTACCCTTCACTGCTTCTGCCTCCAATCGATTTCCTAAGCAGTAGTGTTTTAAGGAACAGGTTAAAAAGAGAATCCTAATGTGATTTCTTGATAATGGGTGTGTTCCTTATCTTCTCCTAGTGTCTAAACTCTTCTCCATGGCTGGACCCCCAAATAATATTCCTTGACGTGCTAAGGGGTATCTAGAGAGTGGGATAGGTTTAGTAACTACCCTAACCCTAACGCGTACCCTAACCCTAACACGTACCCTAATTCTAACCCGTACCCTAAACCGAGCCCTAACCCTCAAATTAACCCTAACCCTAACCCTAACCCATACCCTACGCCGTACCCGAACCCGTACCCTAAGCGGTACCCTAAAGCTAACCCTAACCCTAACCCTAACCCTAACCCTAAGCTACCCTTGACTGCTTCTGCCTCCAATAGATTTCCTAAGCACTAGTGTTTTAAGGAACAGGTTAAAAAGAGAATCCTAAAGTGATTTCAGGGTAATGGGTGTGTTCCTTATCTTCTCCTAGTGTCTAAACTCTTCTCCATGGCTGGACACCCAAATAATATTCCTTGACGTGCTAAGGGGTATCTAGAGAGTGGGATAGGTTTAATTACTACCCTAACCCTAACGCGTACCCTAACCCTAACCCCTAACCTAACCCTAACACGTACCCTAATCCTAACCCGTACCCTAAACCGAGACCTAACCCTCAAACTAACCCTAACCCTAACCCGAACCCATACCCTACGCCGTACCCGAACCCGTACCCGAACCCGTACCCTAAGCCGTACCCTAACCCTAACCCTAACCCTAACCCTAACCCTAACCCTAAGCTACCGTTGACTGCTTCTGCCTCCAATAGATTTCCTAAGCACTAGTGTTTTAAGGAATAGGTTAAAAAGAGAATCCTAATGTGATTTCTTGATAATGTGTGTGTTCCTTATCTTCTCCTAGTGTCTAAACTCTTCTCCATGGCTGGACCCCCAAATAATATTCCTTGACGTGCTAAGGGGTATCTAGAGAGTGGGATAGGTTTAATAACTACCCTAACCCTAACGCGTACCCTAACCCTAACACGTACCCTAATCCTAAACCGTACCCTAAACCGAGCCCTAACCCTCAAACTATCCCTAACCCTACCCCATACCCTACGCCGTACCCGAACCCGTATCCGAACCCGTACCCTAAGCCGTACCCTAACCCTAACCCTAACCCTAAGCTACCCTTGACTGCTTCTGCCTCCAATAGATTTCCTAAGCACTAGTGTTTTAAGGAACAGGTTAAAAAGAGAATCCTAATGTGATTTCTTGATAATGGGTGTGTTCCTTATCTTCTCCTACTGTCTAAACTCTTCTCCATGGCTGGACCCGCAAATAATATTCCTTGAGGTGCTAAGCGGTATCTAGGGAGTGGGATAGGTTTAATAACTACCCTAACCCTAACGCGTACCCTAACCCTAACCCCTACCCTAACCCTAACACTTACCCTAATCCTAACCCGTACCCTAAACCGAGCCCTAACCCTCAAACTAACCCTAACCCTAAACCTAAAACATATCCTATGCCGTACCCGAACCCGTACCCTAAGCCTTACCCTAACAATAACCCTAACCCTAACCCTAAGCTACCCTTGACTGCTTCTGCCTCCAATAGATTTCCTAAGCACTAGTGTTTTAAGGAACAGGTTAAAAAGAGAATCCTAATGTGATTTCTTGATAATGGGTGTGTTCCTTATCTTCTCCTAGTGTCTAAACTCTTCTCCATGGCTGGACACCCAAATAATATTCCTTGACGTGCTAAGGGGTATCTAGAGAGTGGGATAGGTTTAATAACTACCCTAACCCTAACGCGTACCCTAACCCTAACCCCTACCCTAACCCTAACACGAACCCTAATCCTAACCCGTACCCTAAACCGAGCCCTAACCTTCAAACTAACCCTAACCCTAACCCTAACCCATACCCTACGCCGTACACGAACCCGTACCCGAACCCGTACCCTAAGCCGTACCCTAACCCTAACGCTAATCCTAACCCTAACCCTAAGCTACCCTTGACTGCTTCTGCCTCCAATAGATTTCCTAAGCACTAGTGTTTTAAGGAACAGGTTAAAAAGAGAATCCTAATGTGATTTCTTGATAATGGGTGTGTTCCTTATCTTCTCCTAGTGTCTAAACTCTTCTCCATGGCTGGACACCCAAATAATATTCCTTGACGTGCTAAGGGGTATCTAGAGAGTGGGATAGGTTTAATAACTACCCTAACCCTAACGCGTACCCTAACCCTAACACGTATCCTAATTCTAACCCGTACCCTAAACCGAGCCCTAACCCTCAAATTAACCCTAACCCTAACCCTAACCCATACCCTACGCCGTACCCTAACCCGTACCCTAAGCGGTACCCTAAAGCTAACCCTAACCCTAACCCTAACCCTAACCCTAAGCTACCCTTGACTGCTTCTGCCTCCAATAGATTTCCTAAGCACTAGTGTTTTAAGGAACAGGTTAAAAAGAGAATCCTAATGTGATTTCAGGATAATGGGTGTGTTCCTTATCTTCTCCTAGTGTCTAAACTCTTCTCCATGGCTGGACACCCAAATAATATTCCTTGACGTGCTAAGGGGTATCTAGAGAGTGGGATAGGTTTAATTACTACCCTAACCCTAACGCGTACCCTAACCCTAACCCCTAACCTAACCCTAACACGTACCCTAATCCTAACCCGTACCCTAAACCGAGACCTAACCCTCAAACTAACCCTAACCCTAACCCGAACCCATACCCTACGCCGTACCCGAACCCGTACCCGAACCCGTACCCTAAGCCGTACCCTAACCCTAACCCTAACCCTAACCCTAACCCTAACCCTAAGCTACCCTTGACTGCTTCTGCCTCCAATAGATTTCCTAAGCACTAGTGTTTTAAGGAACAGGTTAGAAAGAGAATCCTAATGTGATTTCTTGATAATGGCTGTGTTCCTTATCTTCTCCTAGTGTCTAAACTCTTCTCCATGGCTGGACCCCCAAATAATATTCCTTGACGTGCTAAGGGGTATCTAGAGAGTGGGATAGGTTTAATAACTACCCTAACCCTAACGCGTACCCTAACCCTAACACGTACCCTAATCCTAACCCGTACCCTAAACCGAGCCCTAACCCTCAAATTAACCCTAACCCTAACCCTAACCCATACCCTACGCCGTACCCGAACCCGTACCCTAAGCGGTACCCTAAAGCTAACCCTAACCCTAACCCTAACCCTAAGCTACCCTTGACTGCTTCTGCCTCCAATAGATTTCCTAAGCACTAGTGTTTTAAGGAACAGGTTAAAAAGAGAATCCTAATGTGATTTCAGGATAATGGGTGTGTTCCTTATCTTCTCCTAGTGTCTAAACTCTTCTCCATGGCTGGACACCCAAATAATATTCCTTGACGTGCTAAGGGGTATCTAGAGAGTGGGATAGGTTTAATAACTACCCTAACCCTAACGCGTACCCTAACCCTAACCCCTAACCTAACCCTAACATGAACCCTAATCCTAACCCGTACCCTAAACCGAGCACTAACCCTCAAACTATCCCTAACCCTAACCCTAACCCATACCCTATGCCGTACCCGAACCCGTACCCGAACCCGTACCCTAAGCCGTACCCTAACCCTAACCCTAACCCTAACCCTAACCCTAAGCTACCCTTGACTGCTTCTGCCTCCAATAGATTTCCTAAGCACTAGTGTATTAAGGAACAGGTTAAAAATAGAATCCTATTGTGATTTCAGGATAATGGGTGTGTTCCTTATCTTCTCCTAGTGTCTAAACTCTTCTCCATGGCTGGACCCCCAAATAATATTCCTTGACGTGCTAAGGGGTATCTAGAGAGTGGGATAGGTTTAATAACTACCCTAACCCTAACGCGTACCCTAACCCTAACACGTACCCTAATCCTAAACCGTACCCTAAACCGAGCCCTAACCCTCAAACTAACCCTAACCCTAACCCTAACCCATACCCTACGCCGTACCCGAAACCGTACCCTAAGCCTTACCCTAACAATAACCCTAACCCTAACCCTAAGCTACCCTTGACTGCTTCTGCCTCCAATAGATTTCCTAAGCACTAGTGTTTTAAGGAACAGGTTAAAAAGAGAATCCTAATGTGATTTCTTGATAATGGGTGTGTTCCTTATCTTCTCCTAGTGTCTAAACTCTTCTCCATGGCTGGACCCCCAAATAATATTCCTTGACGTGCTAAGGGGTATCTAGAGAGTGGGCTAGGTTTAATAACTACCCTAAACCTAACGCGTACCCTAACCCTAACCCCTACCCTAACCCTAACACGTACCCTAATGCTAACCCGTACCCTAAACCGAGCCCTAACCCTCAAACTATCCCTAACCCTACCCCATACCCTACGCCGTACCCGAACCCGTATCCGAACCCGTACCCTAAGCCGTACCCTAACCCTAACCCTAACCCTAAGCTACCCTTGACTGCTTCTGCCTCCAATAGATTTCCTAAGCACTAGTGTTTTAAGGAACAGGTTAAAAAGAGAATCCTAATGTGATTTCTTGATAATGGGTGTGTTCCTTATCTTCTCCTAGTGTCTAAACTCTTCTCCATGGCTGGACCCCCAAATAATATTCCTTGACGTGCTAAGGGGTATCTAGAGAGTGGGATGGGTTTAATAACTACCCTAAACCTAACGCGTACCTTAACCCTAACCTCTACCCTAACCCTAACACGTACACTAATCCTAACCCGTACCCTAAACCGAGCCCTAACCCTCAAACTAACCCTAACACTAAACCTAACCCATACCCTACGCCGTACCCGAACCCGTACCCGAACCCGTACCCTAAGCCGTACCCTAACCCTAACCCTAACCCTAACCCTAACCCTAAGCTACCCTTGACTGCTTCTGCCTCCAATAGATTTCCTAAGCACTAGTGTATTAAGGAACAGGTTAAAAAGAGAATCCTAATGTGATTTCTTGATAATGGGTGTGTTCCTTATCTTCTCCTAGTGTCTAAACTCTTCTCCATGGCTGGACACCCAAATAATATTCCTTGACGTGCTAAGGGGTATCTAGAGAGTGGGATAGGTTTAATAACTACCCTAACCCTAACGCGTACCCTAACCCTAACCCCTACCCTAACCCTAACACGAACCCTAATCCTAACCCGTACCCTAAACCGAGCCCTAACCTTCAAACTAACCCTAACCCTATCCCTAACCCATACCCTACGCCGTACACGAACCCGTACCCGAACCCGTACCCTAAGCCGTACCCTAAACCTAACCCTAACCCTAACCCTAACCCTAAGCTACCCTTGACTGCTTCTGCCTCCAATAGATTTCCTAAGCACTAGTGTTTTAAGGAACAGGTTAAAAAGAGAATCCTAATGTGATTTCTTGATAATGGGTGTGTTCCTTATCTTCTCCTAGTGTCTAAACTCTTCTCCATGGCTGGACACCCAAATAATATTCCTTGACGTGCTAAGGGGTATCTAGAGAGTGGGATAGGTTTAATAACTACCCTAACCCTAACGCGTACCCTAACCCTAACACGTATCCTAATTCTAACCCGTACCCTAAACCGAGCCCTAACCCTCAAATTAACCCTAACCCTAACCCTAACCCATACCCTACGCCGTACCCTAACCCGTACCCTAAGCGGTACCCTAAAGCTAACCCTAACCCTAACCCTAACCCTAACCCTAAGCTACCCTTGACTGCTTCTGCCTCCAATAGATTTCCTAAGCACTAGTGTTTTAAGGAACAGGTTAAAAAGAGAATCCTAATGTGATTTCAGGATAATGGGTGTGTTCCTTATCTTCTCCTAGTGTCTAAACTCTTCTCCATGGCTGGACACCCAAATAATATTCCTTGACGTGCTAAGGGGTATCTAGAGAGTGGGATAGGTTTAATTACTACCCTAACCCTAACGCGTACCCTAACCCTAACCCCTAACCTAACCCTAACACGTACCCTAATCCTAACCCGTACCCTAAACCGAGACCTAACCCTCAAACTAACCCTAACCCTAACCCGAACCCATACCCTACGCCGTACCCGAACCCGTACCCGAACCCGTACCCTAAGCCGTACCCTAACCCTAACCCTAACCCTAACCCTAACCCTAACCCTAAGCTACCGTTGACTGCTTCAGCCTCCAATAGATTTCCTAAGCACTAGTGTTTTAAGGAATAGGTTAAAAAGAGAATCCTAATGTGATTTCTTGATAATGTGTGTGTTCCTTATCTTCTCCTAGTGTCTAAACTCTTCTCCATGGCTGGACCCCCAAATAATATTCCTTGACGTGCTAAGGGGTATCTAGAGAGTGGGATAGGTTTAATAACTACCCTAACCCTAACGCGTACCCTAACCCTAACACGTACCCTAATCCTAAACCGTACCCTAAACCGAGCCCTAACCCTCAAACTAACCCTAACCCTAACCCTAACCCATACCTTACGCCGTACCCGAACCCGTAACCTAACCCGTACCCTAACACTAACCCTAACCCTAACCCTAACCCTAACCCTAAGCTACCCTTGACTGCTTCTGCCTCCAATAGATTTCCTAAGCACTAGTGTTTTAAGGAACAGGTTAGAAAGAGAATCCTAATGTGATTTCTTGATAATGGGTGTGTTCCTTATCTTCTCCTAGTGTCTAAACTCTTCTCCATGGCTGGACCCCCAAATAATATTCCTTGACGTGCTAAGGGGTATCTAGAGAGTGGGATAGGTTTAATAACTACCCTAACCCTAACGCGTACCCTAACCCTAACACGTACCCTAATCCTAACCCGTACCCTAAACCGAGCCCTAACCCTCAAATTAACCCTAACCCTAACCCTAACCCATACCCTACGCCGTACCCGAACCCGTACCCTACGCGGTACCCTAAAGCTAACCCTAACCCTAACCCTAACCCTAAGCTACCCTTGACTGCTTCTGCCTCCAATAGATTTCCTAAGCACTAGTGTTTTAAGGAACAGGTTAAAAAGAGAATCCTAATGTGATTTCAGGATAATGGGTGTGTTCCTTATCTTCTCCTAGTGTCTAAACTCTTCTCCATGGCTGGACACCCAAATAATATTCCTTGACGTGCTAAGGGGTATCTAGAGAGTGGGATAGGTTTAATAACTACCCTAACCCTAACGCGTACCCTAACCCTAACCCCTAACCTAACCCTAACATGAACCCTAATCCTAACCCGTACCCTAAACCGAGCACTAACCCTCAAACTATCCCTAACCCTAACCCTAACCCATACCCTACGCCGTACCCGAACCCGTACCCGAACCCGTACCCTAAGCCGTACCCTAACCCTAACCCTAACCCTAACCCTAACCCTAAGCTACCCTTGACTGCTTCTGCCTCCAATAGATTTCCTAAGCACTAGTGTATTAAGGAACAGGTTAAAAATAGAATCCTATTGTGATTTCAGGATAATGGGTGTGTTCCTTATCTTCTCCTAGTGTCTAAACTCTTCTCCATGGCTGGACCCCCAAATAATATTCCTTGACGTGCTAAGGGGTATCTAGAGAGTGGGATAGGTTTAATAACTACCCTAACCCTAACGCGTACCCTAACCCTAACACGTACCCTAATCCTAAACCGTACCCTAAACCGAGCCCTAACCCTCAAACTAACCCTAACCCTAACCCTAACCCATACCCTACGCCGTACCCGAACCCGTACCCTAAGCCTTACCCTAACAATAACCCTAACCCTAACCCTAAGCTACCCTTGACTGCTTCTGCCTCCAATAGATTTCCTAAGCACTAGTGTTTTAAGGAACAGGTTAAAAAGAGAATCCTAATGTGATTTCTTGATAATGGGTGTGTTCCTTATCTTCTCCTAGTGTCTAAACTCTTCTCCATGGCTGGACCCCCAAATAATATTCCTTGACGTGCTAAGGGGTATCTAGAGAGTGGGATGGGTTTAATAACTACCCTAACCCTAACGCGTACCTTAACCCTAACCTCTACCCTAACCCTAACACGTACACTAATCCTAACCCGTACCCTAAACCGAGCCCTAACCCTCAAACTAACCCTAACACTAAACCTAACCCATACCCTACGCCGTACCCGAACCCGTACCCGAACCCGTACCCTAAGCCGTACCCTAACCCTAACCCTAACCCTAACCCTAACCCTAAGCTACCCTTGACTGCTTCTGCCTCCAATAGATTTCCTAAGCACTAGTGTATTAAGGAACAGGTTAAAAAGAGAATCCTAATGTGATTTCAGGATAATGGGTGTGTTCCTTATCTTCTCCTAGTGTCTAAACTCTTCTCCATGGCTGGACACCCAAATAATATTCCTTGACGTGCTAAGGGATATCTAGAGAGTGGGATAGGTTTAATAACTACCCTAACCCTAACGCGTACCCTAACCCTAACCCCTACCCTAACCCTAACACGAACCCTAATCCTAACCCGTACCCTAAACCGAGCCCTAACCTTCAAACTAACCCTAACCCTATCCCTAACCCATACCCTACGCCGTACACGAACCCGTACCCGAACCCGTACCCTAAGCCGTACCCTAACCCTAACCCTAACCCTAACCCTAACCCTAAGCTACCCTTGACTGCTTCTGCCTCCAATAGATTTCCTAAGCACTAGTGTTTTAAGGAACAGGTTAAAAAGAGAATCCTAATGTGATTTCTTGATAATGGGTGTGTTCCTTATCTTCTCCTAGTGTCTAAACTCTTCTCCATGGCTGGACACCCAAATAATATTCCTTGACGTGCTAAGGGGTATCTAGAGAGTGGGATAGGTTTAATAACTAACCTAACCCTAACGCGTACCCTAACCCTAACCCCTACCCTAACCCTAACACGTACCCTAATCCTAACCCGTACCCTAAACCGAGCCCTAACCCTCAAACTAACCCTAAATCTAACCCTAACCCATACCCTACGCCGTACCCGAACCCGTAACCTAACCCGTACCCGAACACTAACCCTAACCCTAACCCTAAGCTACCCTTGACTGCTTCTGCCTCCAATAGATTTCCTAAGCACTAGTGTTTTAAGGAACAGGTTAAAAAGAGAATCCTAATGTGATTTCTTGATAATGGGTGTGTTCCTTATCTTCTCCTAGTGTCTAAACTCTTCTCCATGGCTGGACCCCCAAATAATATTCCTTGACGTGCTAAGGGGTATCTAGAGAGTGGGATAGGTTTAATAACTACCCTAACCCTAACGCGTACCCTAACCCTAACACGTACCCTAATCCTAACCCGTACCCTAAACCGAGCCCTAACCCTCAAATTAACCCTAACCCTAACCCTAACCCATACCCTACGCCGTACCCGAACCCGTACCCTAAGCGGTACCCTAAAGCTAACCCTAACCCTAACCCTAACCCTAAGCTACCCTTGACTGCTTCTGCCTCCAATAGATTTCCTAAGCACTAGTGTTTTAAGGAACAGGTTAAAAAGAGAATCCTAATGTGATTTCAGGATAATGGGTGTGTTCCTTATCTTCTCCTAGTGTCTAAACTCTTCTCCATGGCTGGACACCCAAATAATATTCCTTGACGTGCTAAGGGGTATCTAGAGAGTGGGATAGGTTTAATAACTACCCTAACCCTAACGCGTACCCTAACCCTAACCCCTAACCTAACCCTAACATGAACCCTAATCCTAACCCGTACCCTAAACCGAGCACTAACCCTCAAACTATCCCTAACCCTAACCCTAACCCATACCCTACGCCGTACCCGAACCCGTACCCGAACCCGTACCCTAAGCCGTACCCTAACCCTAACCCTAACCCTAACCCTAACCCTAAGCTACCCTTGACTGCTTCTGCCTCCAATAGATTTCCTAAGCACTAGTGTATTAAGGAACAGGTAAAAAATAGAATCCTATTGTGATTTCAGGATAATGGGTGTGTTCCTTATCTTCTCCTAGTGTCTAAACTCTTCTCCATGGCTGGACCCCCAAATAATATTCCTTGACGTGCTAAGGGGTATCTAGAGAGTGGGATAGGTTTAATAACTACCCTAACCCTAACGCGTACCCTAACCCTAACACGTACCCTAATCCTAAACCGTACCCTAAACCGAGCCCTAACCCTCAAACTAACCCTAACCCTAACCCTAACCCATACCCTACGCCGTACCCGAACCCGTACCCTAAGCCTTACCCTAACAATAACCCTAACCCTAACCCTAAGCTACCCTTGACTGCTTCTGCCTCCAATAGATTTCCTAAGCACTAGTGTTTTAAGGAACAGGTTAAAAAGAGAATCCTAATGTGATTTCTTGATAATGGGTGTGTTCCTTATCTTCTCCTAGTGTCTAAACTCTTCTCCATGGCTGGACCCCCAAATAATATTCCTTGACGTGCTAAGGGGTATCTAGAGAGTGGGCTAGGTTTAATAACTACCCTAACCCTAACGCGTAACCTAACCCTAACCCCTACCCTAACCCTAACACGTACCCTAATGCTAACCCGTACCCTAAACCGAGCCCTAACCCTCAAACTATCCCTAACCCTACCCCATACCCTACGCCGTACCCGAACCCGTATCCGAACCCGTACCCTAAGCCGTACCCTAACCCTAACCCTAACCCTAAGCTACCCTTGACTGCTTCTGCCTCCAATAGATTTCCTAAGCACTAGTGTTTTAAGGAACAGGTTAAAAAGAGAATCCTAATGTGATTTCTTGATAATGGGTGTGTTCCTTATCTTCTCCTAGTGTCTAAACTCTTCTCCATGGCTGGACCCCCAAATAATATTCCTTGACGTGCTAAGGGGTATCTAGAGAGTGGGATGGGTTTAATAACTACCCTAACCCTAACGCGTACCTTAACCCTAACCTCTACCCTAACCCTAACACTTACACTAATCCTAACCCGTACCCTAAACCGAGCCCTAACCCTCAAACTAACCCTAACACTAAACCTAACCCATACCCTACGCCGTACCCGAACCCGTACCCGAACCCGTACCCTAAGCCGTACCCTAACCCTAACCCTAACCCTAACCCTAACCCTAAGCTACCCTTGACTGCTTCTGCCTCCAATAGATTTCCTAAGCACTAGTGTATTAAGGAACAGGTTAAAAAGAGAATCCTAATGTGATTTCAGGATAATGGGTGTGTTCCTTATCTTCTCCTAGTGTCTAAACTCTTCTCCATGGCTGGACACCCAAATAATATTCCTTGACGTGCTAAGGGGTATCTAGAGAGTGGGATAGGTTTAATAACTACCCTAACCCTAACGCGTACCCTAACCCTAACCCCTACCCTAACCCTAACACGAACCCTAATCCTAACCCGTACCCTAAACCGAGCCCTAAACTTCAAACTAACCCTAACCCTATCCCTAACCCATACCCTACGCCGTACACGAACCCGTACCCGAACCCGTACCCTAAGCCGTACCCTAAACCTAACCCTAACCCTAACCCTAACCCTAAGCTACCCTTGACTGCTTCTGCCTCCAATAGATTTCCTAAGCACTAGTGTTTTAAGGAACAGGTTAAAAAGAGAATCCTAATGTGATTTCTTGATAATGGGTGTGTTCCTTATCTTCTCCTAGTGTCTAAACTCTTCTCCATGGCTGGACACCCAAATAATATTCCTTGACGTGCTAAGGGGTATCTAGAGAGTGGGATAGGTTTAATAACTAACCTAACCCTAACGCGTACCCTAACCCTAACCCCTACCCTAACCCTAACACGTACCCTAATCCTAACCCGTACCCTAAACCGAGCCCTAACCCTCAAACTAACCCTAAATCTAACCCTAACCCATACCCTACGCCGTACCCGAACCCGTAACCTAACCCGTACCCGAACACTAACCCTAACCCTAACCCTAAGCTACCCTTGACTGCTTCTGCCTCCAATAGATTTCCTAAGCACTAGTGTTTTAAGGAACAGGTTAAAAAGAGAATCCTAATGTGATTTCTTGATAATGGGTGTGTTCCTTATCTTCTCCTAGTGTCTAAACTCTTCTCCATGGCTGGACACCCAAATAATATTCCTTGACGTGCTAAGGGGTATCTAGAGAGTGGGATAGGTTTAATAACTAACCTAACCCTAACGCGTACCCTAACCCTAACCCCTACCCTAACCCTAACACGTACCCTAATCCTAACCCGTACCCTAAACCGAGCCCTAACCCTCAAACTAACCCTAAATCTAACCCTAACCCATACCCTACGCCGTACCCGAACCCGTAACCTAACCCGTACCCGAACACTAACCCTAACCCTAACCCTAAGCTACCCTTGACTGCTTCTGCCTCCAATAGATTTCCTAAGCACTAGTGTTTTAAGGAACAGGTTAAAAAGAGAATCCTAATGTGATTTCTTGATAATGGGTGTGTTCCTTATCTTCTCCTAGTGTCTAAACTCTTCTCCATGGCTGGACCCCCAAATAATATTCCTTGACGTGCTAAGGGGTATCTAGAGAGTGGGATAGGTTTAATAACTACCCTAACCCTAACGCGTACCCTAACCCTAACACGTACCCTAATCCTAACCCGTACCCTAAACCGAGCCCTAACCCTCAAATTAACCCTAACCCTAACCCTAACCCATACCCTACGCCGTACCCGAACCCGTACCCTAAGCGGTACCCTAAAGCTAACCCTAACCCTAACCCTAACCCTAAGCTACCCTTGACTGCTTCTGCCTCCAATAGATTTCCTAAGCACTAGTGTTTTAAGGAACAGGTTAAAAAGAGAATCCTAATGTGATTTCAGGATAATGGGTGTGTTCCTCATCTTCTCCTAGTGTCTAAACTCTTCTCCATGGCTGGACACCCAAATAATATTCCTTGACGTGCTAAGGGGTATCTAGAGAGTGGGATAGGTTTAATAACTACCCTAACCCTAACGCGTACCCTAACCCTAACCCTTAACCTAACCCTAACATGAACCCTAATCCTAACCCGTACCCTAAACCGAGCACTAACCCTCAAACTATCCCTAACCCTAACCCATACCCTACGCCGTACCCGAACCCGTACCCGAACCCGTACCCTAAGCCGTACCCTAACCCTAACCCTAACCCTAACCCTAACCCTAAGCTACCCTTGACTGCTTCTGCCTCCAATAGATTTCCTAAGCACTAGTGTATTAAGGAACAGGTTAAAAATAGAATCCTATTGTGATTTCAGGATAATGGGTGTGTTCCTTATCTTCTCCTAGTGTCTAAACTCTTCTCCATGGCTGGACCCCCAAATAATATTCCTTGACGTGCTAAGGGGTATCTAGAGAGTGGGATAGGTTTAATAACTACCCTAACCCTAACGCGTACCCTAACCCTAACACGTACCCTAATCCTAAACCGTACCCTAAACCGAGCCCTAACCCTCAAACTAACCCTAACCCTAACCCTAACCCATACCCTACGCCGTACCCGAACCCGTACCCTAAGCCTTACCCTAACAATAACCCTAACCCTAACCCTAAGCTACCCTTGACTGCTTCTGCCTCCAATAGATTTCCTAAGCACTAGTGTTTTAAGGAACAGGTTAAAAAGAGAATCCTAATGTGATTTCTTGATAATGGGTGTGTTCCTTATCTTCTCCTAGTGTCTAAACTCTTCTCCATGGCTGGACCCCCAAATAATATTCCTTGACGTGCTAAGGGGTATCTAGAGAGTGGGCTAGGTTTAATAACTACCCTAACCCTAACGCGTACCCTAACCCTAACCCCTACCCTAACCCTAACACGTACCCTAATGCTAACCCGTACCCTAAACCGAGCCCTAACCCTCAAACTATCCCTAACCCTACCCCATACCCTACGCCGTACCCGAACCCGTATCCGAACCCGTACCCTAAGCCGTACCCTAACCCTAACCCTAACCCTAAGCTACCCTTGACTGCTTCTGCCTCCAATAGATTTCCTAAGCACTAGTGTTTTAAGGAACAGGTTAAAAAGAGAATCCTAATGTGATTTCTTGATAATGGGTGTGTTCCTTATCTTCTCCTAGTGTCTAAACTCTTCTCCATGGCTGGACCCCCAAATAATATTCCTTGACGTGCTAAGGGGTATCTAGAGAGTGGGATGGGTTTAATAACTACCCTAACCCTAACGCGTACCTTAACCCTAACCTCTACCCTAACCCTAACACGTACACTAATCCTAACCCGTACCCTAAACCGAGCCCTAACCCTCAAACTAACCCTAACACTAAACCTAACCCATACCCTACGCCGTACCCGAACCCGTACCCGAACCCGTACCCTAAGCCGTACCCTAACCCTAACCCTAACCCTAACCCTAACCCTAAGCTACCCTTGACTGCTTCTGCCTCCAATAGATTTCCTAAGCACTAGTGTATTAAGGAACAGGTTAAAAAGAGAATCCTAATGTGATTTCAGGATAATGGGTGTGTTCCTTATCTTCTCCTAGTGTCTAAACTCTTCTCCATGGCTGGACACCCAAATAATATTCCTTGACGTGCTAAGGGGTATCTAGAGAGTGGGATAGGTTTAATAACTACCCTAACCCTAACGCGTACCCTAACCCTAACCCCTAACCTAACCCTAACACGTACCCTAATCCTAACCCGTACCCTAAACCGAGACCTAACCCTCAAACTATCCCTAACCCATACCCTACGCCGTACCCGAACCCGTACCCGAACCCGTACCCTAAGCCTTACCCTAACCCTAGCCCTAACCCTAACCCTAACCCTAAGCTACCCTTGACTGCTTCTGCCTCCAATAGATTTCCTAAGCACTAGTGTTTTAAGGAACAGGTTAAAAAGAGAATCCTAATGTGATTTCTTGATAATGGGTGTGTTCCTTATCTTCTCCTAGTGTCTAAACTATTCTCCATGGCTGGACACCCAAATAATATTCCTTGACGTGCTAAGGGGTATCTAGAGAGTGGGATAGGTTTAATAACTACCCTAACCCTAACGCGTACCCTAACCCTAACCCCTAACCTAACCCTAACATGAACCCTAATCCTAACCCGTACCCTAAACCGAGCACTAACCCTCTAACTATCCCTAACCCTAACCCTAACCCATACCCTACGCCGTACCCGAACCCGTACCCGAACCCGTACCCTAAGCCGTACCCTAACCCTAACCCTAACCCTAACCCTAACCCTAAGCTACCCTTGACTGCTTCTGCCTCCAATAGATTTCCTAAGCACTAGTGTATTAAGGAACAGGTTAAAAATAGAATCCTATTGTGATTTCAGGATAATGGGTGTGTTCCTTATCTTCTCCTAGTGTCTAAACTCTTCTCCATGGCTGGACCCCCAAATAATATTCCTTGACGTGCTAAGGGGTATCTAGAGAGTGGGATAGGTTTAATAACTACCCTAACCCTAACGCGTACCCTAACCCTAACACGTACCCTAATCCTAAACCGTACCCTAAACCGAGCCCTAACCCTCAAACTAACCCTAACCCTAACCCTAACCCATACCCTACGCCGTACCCGAACCCGTACCCTAAGCCTTACCCTAACAATAACCCTAACCCTAACCCTAAGCTACCCTTGACTGCTTCTGCCTCCAATAGATTTCCTAAGCACTAGTGTTTTAAGGAACAGGTTAAAAAGAGAATCCTAATGTGATTTCTTGATAATGGGTGTGTTCCTTATCTTCTCCTAGTGTCTAAACTCTTCTCCATGGCTGGACCCCCAAATAATATTCCTTGACGTGCTAAGGGGTATCTAGAGAGTGGGCTAGGTTTAATAACTACCCTAACCCTAACGCGTAACCTAACCCTAACCCCTACCCTAACCCTAACACGTACCCTAATGCTAACCCGTACCCTAAACCGAGCCCTAACCCTCAAACTATCCCTAACCCTACCCCATACCCTACGCCGTACCCGAACCCGTATCCGAACCCGTACCCTAAGCCGTACCCTAACCCTAACCCTAACCCTAAGCTACCCTTGACTGCTTCTGCCTCCAATAGATTTCCTAAGCACTAGTGTTTTAAGGAACAGGTTAAAAAGAGAATCCTAATGTGATTTCTTGATAATGGGTGTGTTCCTTATCTTCTCCTAGTGTCTAAACTCTTCTCCATGGCTGGACCCCCAAATAATATTCCTTGACGTGCTAAGGGGTATCTAGAGAGTGGGATGGGTTTAATAACTACCCTAACCCTAACGCGTACCTTAACCCTAACCTCTACCCTAACCCTAACACTTACACTAATCCTAACCCGTACCCTAAACCGAGCCCTAACCCTCAAACTAACCCTAACACTAAACCTAACCCATACCCTACGCCGTACCCGAACCCGTACCCGAACCCGTACCCTAAGCCGTACCCTAACCCTAACCCTAACCCTAACCCTAACCCTAAGCTACCCTTGACTGCTTCTGCCTCCAATAGATTTCCTAAGCACTAGTGTATTAAGGAACAGGTTAAAAAGAGAATCCTAATGTGATTTCAGGATAATGGGTGTGTTCCTTATCTTCTCCTAGTGTCTAAACTCTTCTCCATGGCTGGACACCCAAATAATATTCCTTGACGTGCTAAGGGGTATCTAGAGAGTGGGATAGGTTTAATAACTACCCTAACCCTAACGCGTACCCTAACCCTAACCCCTACCCTAACCCTAACACGAACCCTAATCCTAACCCGTACCCTAAACCGAGCCCTAAACTTCAAACTAACCCTAACCCTATCCCTAACCCATACCCTACGCCGTACACGAACCCGTACCCGAACCCGTACCCTAAGCCGTACCCTAAACCTAACCCTAACCCTAACCCTAACCCTAAGCTACCCTTGACTGCTTCTGCCTCCAATAGATTTCCTAAGCACTAGTGTTTTAAGGAACAGGTTAAAAAGAGAATCCTAATGTGATTTCTTGATAATGGGTGTGTTCCTTATCTTCTCCTAGTGTCTAAACTCTTCTCCATGGCTGGACACCCAAATAATATTCCTTGACGTGCTAAGGGGTATCTAGAGAGTGGGATAGGTTTAATAACTAACCTAACCCTAACGCGTACCCTAACCCTAACCCCTACCCTAACCCTAACACGTACCCTAATCCTAACCCGTACCCTAAACCGAGCCCTAACCCTCAAACTAACCCTAAATCTAACCCTAACCCATACCCTACGCCGTACCCGAACCCGTAACCTAACCCGTACCCGAACACTAACCCTAACCCTAACCCTAAGCTACCCTTGACTGCTTCTGCCTCCAATAGATTTCCTAAGCACTAGTGTTTTAAGGAACAGGTTAAAAAGAGAATCCTAATGTGATTTCTTGATAATGGGTGTGTTCCTTATCTTCTCCTAGTGTCTAAACTCTTCTCCATGGCTGGACACCCAAATAATATTCCTTGACGTGCTAAGGGGTATCTAGAGAGTGGGATAGGTTTAATAACTAACCTAACCCTAACGCGTACCCTAACCCTAACCCCTACCCTAACCCTAACACGTACCCTAATCCTAACCCGTACCCTAAACCGAGCCCTAACCCTCAAACTAACCCTAAATCTAACCCTAACCCATACCCTACGCCGTACCCGAACCCGTAACCTAACCCGTACCCGAACACTAACCCTAACCCTAACCCTAAGCTACCCTTGACTGCTTCTGCCTCCAATAGATTTCCTAAGCACTAGTGTTTTAAGGAACAGGTTAAAAAGAGAATCCTAATGTGATTTCTTGATAATGGGTGTGTTCCTTATCTTCTCCTAGTGTCTAAACTCTTCTCCATGGCTGGACCCCCAAATAATATTCCTTGACGTGCTAAGGGGTATCTAGAGAGTGGGATAGGTTTAATAACTACCCTAACCCTAACGCGTACCCTAACCCTAACACGTACCCTAATCCTAACCCGTACCCTAAACCGAGCCCTAACCCTCAAATTAACCCTAACCCTAACCCTAACCCATACCCTACGCCGTACCCGAACCCGTACCCTAAGCGGTACCCTAAAGCTAACCCTAACCCTAACCCTAACCCTAAGCTACCCTTGACTGCTTCTGCCTCCAATAGATTTCCTAAGCACTAGTGTTTTAAGGAACAGGTTAAAAAGAGAATCCTAATGTGATTTCAGGATAATGGGTGTGTTCCTCATCTTCTCCTAGTGTCTAAACTCTTCTCCATGGCTGGACACCCAAATAATATTCCTTGACGTGCTAAGGGGTATCTAGAGAGTGGGATAGGTTTAATAACTACCCTAACCCTAACGCGTACCCTAACCCTAACCCTTAACCTAACCCTAACATGAACCCTAATCCTAACCCGTACCCTAAACCGAGCACTAACCCTCAAACTATCCCTAACCCTAACCCATACCCTACGCCGTACCCGAACCCGTACCCGAACCCGTACCCTAAGCCGTACCCTAACCCTAACCCTAACCCTAACCCTAACCCTAAGCTACCCTTGACTGCTTCTGCCTCCAATAGATTTCCTAAGCACTAGTGTATTAAGGAACAGGTTAAAAATAGAATCCTATTGTGATTTCAGGATAATGGGTGTGTTCCTTATCTTCTCCTAGTGTCTAAACTCTTCTCCATGGCTGGACCCCCAAATAATATTCCTTGACGTGCTAAGGGGTATCTAGAGAGTGGGATAGGTTTAATAACTACCCTAACCCTAACGCGTACCCTAACCCTAACACGTACCCTAATCCTAAACCGTACCCTAAACCGAGCCCTAACCCTCAAACTAACCCTAACCCTAACCCTAACCCATACCCTACGCCGTACCCGAACCCGTACCCTAAGCCTTACCCTAACAATAACCCTAACCCTAACCCTAAGCTACCCTTGACTGCTTCTGCCTCCAATAGATTTCCTAAGCACTAGTGTTTTAAGGAACAGGTTAAAAAGAGAATCCTAATGTGATTTCTTGATAATGGGTGTGTTCCTTATCTTCTCCTAGTGTCTAAACTCTTCTCCATGGCTGGACCCCCAAATAATATTCCTTGACGTGCTAAGGGGTATCTAGAGAGTGGGCTAGGTTTAATAACTACCCTAACCCTAACGCGTACCCTAACCCTAACCCCTACCCTAACCCTAACACGTACCCTAATGCTAACCCGTACCCTAAACCGAGCCCTAACCCTCAAACTATCCCTAACCCTACCCCATACCCTACGCCGTACCCGAACCCGTATCCGAACCCGTACCCTAAGCCGTACCCTAACCCTAACCCTAACCCTAAGCTACCCTTGACTGCTTCTGCCTCCAATAGATTTCCTAAGCACTAGTGTTTTAAGGAACAGGTTAAAAAGAGAATCCTAATGTGATTTCTTGATAATGGGTGTGTTCCTTATCTTCTCCTAGTGTCTAAACTCTTCTCCATGGCTGGACCCCCAAATAATATTCCTTGACGTGCTAAGGGGTATCTAGAGAGTGGGATGGGTTTAATAACTACCCTAACCCTAACGCGTACCTTAACCCTAACCTCTACCCTAACCCTAACACGTACACTAATCCTAACCCGTACCCTAAACCGAGCCCTAACCCTCAAACTAACCCTAACACTAAACCTAACCCATACCCTACGCCGTACCCGAACCCGTACCCGAACCCGTACCCTAAGCCGTACCCTAACCCTAACCCTAACCCTAACCCTAACCCTAAGCTACCCTTGACTGCTTCTGCCTCCAATAGATTTCCTAAGCACTAGTGTATTAAGGAACAGGTTAAAAAGAGAATCCTAATGTGATTTCAGGATAATGGGTGTGTTCCTTATCTTCTCCTAGTGTCTAAACTCTTCTCCATGGCTGGACACCCAAATAATATTCCTTGACGTGCTAAGGGGTATCTAGAGAGTGGGATAGGTTTAATAACTACCCTAACCCTAACGCGTACCCTAACCCTAACCCCTACCCTAACCCTAACACGAACCCTAATCCTAACCCGTACCCTAAACCGAGCCCTAACCTTCAAACTAACCCTAACCCTATCCCTAACCCATACCCTACGCCGTACACGAACCCGTACCCGAACCCGTACCCTAAGCCGTACCCTAAACCTAACCCTAACCCTAACCCTAACCCTAAGCTACCCTTGACTGCTTCTGCCTCCAATAGATTTCCTAAGCACTAGTGTTTTAAGGAACAGGTTAAAAAGAGAATCCTAATGTGATTTCTTGATAATGGGTGTGTTCCTTATCTTCTCCTAGTGTCTAAACTCTTCTCCATGGCTGGACACCCAAATAATATTCCTTGACGTGCTAAGGGGTATCTAGAGAGTGGGATAGGTTTAATAACTAACCTAACCCTAACGCGTACCCTAACCCTAACGCGTACCCTAACCCTAACACGTACCCTAATCTTAACCCGTACCCTAAACCGAGCCCTAACCCTCAAATTAACCCTAACCCTAACCCTAACCCATACCCTACGCCGTACCCGAACCCGTACCCTAAGCGGTACCCTAAAGCTAACCCTAACCCTAACCCTAACCCTAACCTACCCTTGACTGCTTCTGCCTCCAATAGATTTCCTAAGCACTAGTGTTTTAAGGAACAGGTTAAAAAGAGAATCCTAATGTGATTTCAGGATAATGGGTGTGTTCCTTATCTTCTCCTAGTGTCTAAACTCTTCTCCATGGCTGGACACCCAAATAATATTCCTTGACGTGCTAAGGGGTATCTAGAGAGTGGGATAGGTTTAATAACTACCCTAACCCTAACGCGTACCCTAACCCTAACCCCTAACCTAACCCTAACATGTACCCTAATCCTAACCCGTACCCTAAACCGAGCACTAACCCTCAAACTATCCCTAACCCATACCCTACGCCGTACCCGAACCCGTACCCGAACCCGTACCCTAAGCCTTACCCTAACCCTAGCCCTAACCCTAACCCTAACCCTAAGCTACCCTTGACTGCTTCTGCCTCCAATAGATTTCCTAAGCACTAGTGTTTTAAGGAACAGGTTAAAAAGAGAATCCTAATGTGATTTCTTGATAATGGGTGTGTTCCTTATCTTCTCCTAGTGTCTAAACTATTCTCCATGGCTGGACACCCAAATAATATTCCTTGACGTGCTAAGGGGTATCTAGAGAGTGGGATAGGTTTAATAACTACCCAAACCCTAACGCGTACCCTAACCCTAACCTCTACCTTAACCCTAACACGTACACTAATCCTAACCCGTAACCTAAACCGAGCCCTAACCCTCAAACTAACCCTAACCCTAACCCGAACCCATACCCTACGCCGTACCCGAACCCGCACCCGAACCCGTACCCTAAGCCGTACCCTAACCCTAACCCTAACCCTAAGCTACCCTTGACTGCTTCTGCCTCCAATAGATTTCCTAAGCACTAGTGTTTTAAGGAATAGGTTAAAAAGAGAATCCTAATGTGATTTCTTGATAATGTGTGTGTTCCTTATCTTCTCCTAGTGTCTAAACTCTTCTCCATGGCTGGACCCCCAAATAATATTCCTTGACGTGCTAAGGGGTATCTAGAGAGTGGGATAGGTTTAATAACTACCCTAACCCTAACGCATACCCTAACCCTAACCTCTACCCTAACCCTAACACGTACACTAATCCTAACCCGTAACCTAAACCGAGCCCTAACCCTCAAACTAACCCTAACCCTAACCCTAACCCATACCCTACACCGTACCCGAACCCGTACCCGAACCCGTACCCTAAGCCGTACCCTAACCCTAACCCTAACCCTAACACTAACCCTAAGCTACCCTTGACTGCTTCTGCCTCCAATAGATTTCCTAAGCACTAGTCTACTAAGGAACATGTTAAAAAGAGAATCCTAATGTGATTTCAGGATAATGGTGTGTTCCTTATCTTCTCCTAGTGTCTAAACTCTTATCCATGGCTGGACCCACAAATAATATTCCTTGACGTGCTAAGGGGTATCTAGAGTGGGATAAGTTTAATAACTACCCTAACCCTAACGCGTACCCTAACCCTAACCTCTTCCTTAACCCTAACAAGTACACTAATCCTAACCCGTAACCTAAACTGAGCCCTAACCCTCAAACTAACCCTAACCCTAACACTAACCCATTCCCTACGCCGTACCCGAACCCGTACCCGAACCCGTACCCTAAGCCGTACCCTAACCCTAACCCTAACCCTAAACCTAACCCTAACCCTAACCCTAAGCTACCCTTGACTGCTTCTGCCTCCAATAGATTTCCTAAGCACTAGTGTATTAAGGAACAGGTTAAAAAGAGAATCCTTATGTGATTTCTTGATAATGGGTGTGTTCCTTATCTTCTCCTAGTGTCTAAACTCTTCTCCATGGCTGGACCCCCAAATAATATTCCTTGACGTGCTAAGGGGTATCTAGAGAGTGGGATAGGTTTAATAGCTACCCTAACCCTAACGCGTACCCTAAACCTAACCCCTACCCTAACCCTAACACGAACCCTAATTCTAACCCGTACCCTAAACCGAACCCTAACCTTTAAACTAACCCTAACCCTAACCCTAACCCATACCCTACGCCGTACACGAACCCGTACCCGAACCCGTACCCTAAGACGTACCCTAACCCTAGCCCTAACCCTAACCCTAACCCTAAGCTACCCTTGACTGCTTCTGCCTCCAATCGATTTCCTAAGCACTAGTGTTTTAAGGAACAGGTTAAAAAGAGAATCCTAATGTGATTTCTTGATAATGGGTGTGTTCCTTATCTTCTCCTAGTGTCTAAACTCTTCTCCATGGCTGGACACCCAAATAATATTCCTTGACGTGCTAAGGGGTATCTAGAGAGTGGGATAGGTTTAATAACTACCCAAACCCTAACGCGTACCCTAACCCTAACCTCTACCTTAACCCTAACACGTACACTAATCCTAACCCGTAACCTAAACCGAGCCCTAACCCTCAAACTAACCCTAACCCTAACCCGAACCCATACCCTACGCCGTACCCGAACCCGTACCCGAACCCGTACCCTAAGCCGTACCCTAACCCTAACCCTAACCCTAACCCTAAGCTACCCTTGACTGCTTCTGCCTCCAATAGATTTCCTAAGCACTAGTGTTTTAAGGAATAGGTTAAAAAGAGAATCCTAATGTGATTTCTTGATAATGTGTGTGTTCCTTATCTTCTCCTAGTGTCTAAACTCTTCTCCATGGCTGCACCCCCAAATAATATTCCTTGACGTGCTAAGGGGTATCTAGAGAGTGGGATAGGTTTAATAACTACCCTAACCCTAACGCATACCCTAACCCTAACCTCTACCCTAACCCTAACACGTACACTAATCCTAACCCGTAACCTAAACCGAGCCCTAACCCTAAAACTAACCCTAACCCTAACCCTACCCCATACCCTACGCCGTACCCGAACCCGTACCCGAACCCGTACCCTAAGCCGTACACTAACCCTAACCCTAACCCTAACCCTAACCCTAAGCTACCCTTGACTGCTTCTGCCTCCAATAGATTTCCTAAGCACTAGTGTACTAAGGAACAGGTTAAAAAGAGAATCCTAATGTGATTTCAGGATAATGGGTGTGTTCCTTATCTTCTCCTAGTGTCTAAACTCTTCTCCATGGCTGGACACCCAAATAATATTCCTTGACGTGCTAAGGGGTATCTAGAGAGTGGGATAGGTTTAATAACTACCCTAACCCTAACGCGTACCCTAACCCTAACCCCTACCCTAACCCTAACACGAACCCTAATCCTAACCCGTACCCTAAACCGAGCCCTAACCTTCAAACTAACCCTAACCCTAACCCTAACCCATACCCTACGCCGTACACGAACCCGTACCCGAACCCGTACCCTAAGCCGTACCCTAACCCTAACCCTAACTCTAACCCTAACCCTAAGCTACCCTTGACTGCTTCTGCCTCCAATAGATTTCCTAAGCACTAGTGTTTTAAGGAACAGGTTAAAAAGAGAATCCTAATGTGATTTCTTGATAATGGGTGTGTTCCTTATCTTCTCCTAGTGTCTAAACTCTTCTCCATGGCTGGACACCCAAATAATATTCCTTGACGTGCTAAGGGGTATCTAGAGAGTGGGATAGGTTTAATAACTACCCTAACCCTAACGCGTACCCTAACCATAACCCCTACCCTAACCCTAACACGTACCCTAATCCTAATCCGTACCCTAAACCGAGCCCTAACCCTCAAACTAACCCTAACCCTAACCCTAACCCATACCCTACGCCGTACCCGAACCCGTAACCTAACCCGTACCCTAACACTAACCCTACCCCTAACCCTAACCCTAACCCTAAGCTACCCTTGACTGCTTCTGCCTCCAATAGATTTCCTAAGCACTAGTGTTTTAAGGAACAGGTTAAAAAAAGAATCCTAATGTGATTTCTTGATAATGGGTGTGTTCCTTATCTTCTCCTAGTGTCTAAACTCTTCTCCATGGCTGGACCCCCAAATGATATTCCTTGACGTGCTAAGGGGTATCTAGAGAGTGGGATAGGTTTAATAACTACCCTAACCCTAACGCGTACCCTAACCCTAACACGTACCCTAATCCTAACCCGTACCCTAAACCGAGCCCTAACCCTCAAATTAACCCTAACCCTAACCCTAACCCATACCCTACGCCGTACCCGAACCCGTACCCTAAGCGGTACCCTAAAGCTAACCCTAACCCTAACCCTAACCCTAACCCTAAGCTACCCTTGACTGCTTCTGCCTCCAATAGATTTCCTAAGCACTAGTGTTTTAAGGAACAGGTTAAAAATAGAATCCTAATGTGATTTCAGGATAATGGGTGTGTTCCTTATCTTCTCCTAGTGTCTAAACTCTTCTCCATGGCTGGACACCCAAATAATATTCCTTGACGTGCTAAGGGGTATCTAGAGAGTGGGATAGGTTTAATAACTACCCTAACCCTAACGCGTACCCTAACCCTAACCCCTAACCTAACCCTAACACGTACCCTAATCCTAACCCGTACCCTAAACCGAGACCTAACCCTCAAACTAACCCTAACCCTAACCCGAACCCATACCCTACGCCGTACCCGAACCCGTACCCGAACCCGTACCCTAAGCCGTACCCTAACCCTAACCCTAACCCTAACCCTAACCCTAAGCTACCGTTGACTGCTTCTGCCTCCAATAGATTTCCTAAGCACTAGTGTTTTAAGGAATAGGTTAAAAAGAGAATCCTAATGTGATTTCTTGATAATGTGTGTGTTCCTTATCTACTCCTAGTGTCTAAACTCTTCTCCATGGCTGGACCCCCAAATAATATTCCTTGACGTGCTAAGGGGTATCTAGAGAGTCGGATAGGTTTAATAACTACCCTAACCCTAACGCGTACCCTAACCCTAACACGTACCCTAATCCTAAACCGTACCCTAAACCGAGCCCTAACCCTCAAACTATCCCTAACCCTACCCCATACCCTACGCCGTACCCGAACCCGTATCCGAACCCGTACCCTAAGCCGTACCCTAACCCTAACCATAACCCTAAGCTACCCTTGACTGCTTCTGCCTCCAATAGATTTCCTAAGCACTTTTGTTTTAAGGAACAGGTTAAAAAGAGAATCCTAAAGTGATTTCTTGATAATGGGTGTGTTCCTTATCTTCTCCGACTGTCTAAACTCTTCTCCATGGCTGGACCCGCAAATAATATTCCTTGACGTGCTAAGCGGTATCTAGGGAGTGGGATAGGTTTAATAACTACCCTAACCCTAACGCGTACCCTAACCCTAACCCCTACCCTAACCCTAACACGTACCCTAATCCTAACCCGTACCCTAAACCGAGCCCTAACCCTCAAACTAACCCTAACCCTAACCCTAAAACATACCCTATGCCGTACCCGAACCCGTACCCTAAGCCTTACCCTAACAATAACCCTAACACTAACCCTAAGCTACCCTTGACTGCTTCTGCCTCCAATAGATTTCCTAAGCACTAGTGTTTTAAGGAACAGGTTAAAAAGAGAATCCTAATGTGATTTCTTGATAATGGGTGTGTTCCTTATCTTCTCCTAGTGTCTAAACTGTTCTCCATGGCTGGACCCCCAAATAATATTCCTTGACGTGCTAAGGGGTATCTAGAGAGTGGGATGGGTTTAATAACTACCCTAAACCTAACGCGTACCCTAACCCTAACCTCTACCCTAACCCTAACACGAACCCTAATCCTAACCCGTACCCTAAACCGAGCCCTAACCTTCAAACTAACCCTAACACTAACCCTAACACGAACCCTACGCCGTACACGAACCCGTACCCGAAGCCGTACCCTAAGCCGTACCCTAACCCTAACCCCTTCCCTAACCCTAACACGTACCCTAATCCTAACCCATACCCTAAACCGAGCCCTAACCCTCAAACTAACCCTAACCCTAACCCTAACCCATACCCTACGCCGTACCCGGACCCGTACCCGAACCCGTACCCTAACACTAACCCTAACCCTAAACCTAACCGTAACCCTATGCTACCCTTGACTGCTTCTGCCTCCAATAGATTTCCTAAGCACTAGTGTTTTAAGGAACAGGTTAAAAAGAGAATCCTAATGTGATTTCTTGATAATGGGTGTGTTCCTTATCTTCTCCTAGTGTCTAAACTCTTCTCCATGGCTGGACACCCAAATAATATTCCTTGACGTGCTAAGGGGTATCTAGAGAGTGGGATAGGTTTAATAACTACCCAAACCCTAACGCGTACCCTAACCCTAACCTCTACCTTAACCCTAACACGTACACTAATCCTAACCCGTAACCTAAACCGAGCCCTAACCCTCAAACTAACCCTAACCCTAACCCGAACCCATACCCTACGCCGTACCCGAACCCGTACCCGAACCCGTACCCTAAGCCGTACCCTAACCCTAACCCTAACCCTAACCCTAAGCTACCCTTGACTGCTTCTGCCTCCAATAGATTTCCTAAGCACTAGTGTTTTAAGGAATAGGTTAAAAAGAGAATCCTAATGTGATTTCTTGATAATGTGTGTGTTCCTTATCTTCTCCTAGTGTCTAAACTCTTCTCCATGGCTGGACCCCCAAATAATATTCCTTGACGTGCTAAGGGGTATCTAGAGAGTGGGATAGGTTTAATAACTACCCTAACCCTAACGCATACCCTAACCCTAACCTCTACCCTAACCCTAACACGTACACTAATCCTAACCCGTAACCTAAACCGAGCCCTAACCCTCAAACTAACCCTAACCCTAACCCTACCCCATACCCTACGCCGTACCCGAACCCGTACCCGAACCCGTACCCTAAGCCGTACCCTAACCCTAACCCTAACCCTAACCCTAACCCTAACCCTAAGCTACCCTTGACTGCTTCTGCCTCCAATAGATTTCCTAAGCACTAGTGTACTAAGGAACAGGTTAAAAAGAGAATCCTAATGTGATTTCAGGATAATGGGTGTGTTCCTTATCTTCTCCTAGTGTCTAAACTCTTCTCCATGGCTGGACACCCAAATAATATTCCTTGACGTGCTAAGGGGTATCTAGAGAGTGGGATAGGTTTAATAACTACCCTAACCCTAACGCGTACCCTAACCCTAACCACTACCCTAACCCTAACACGAACCCTAATCCTAACCCGTACCCTAAACCGAGCCCTAACCTTCAAACTAACCCTAACCCTAACCCTAACCCATACCCTACGCCGTACACGAACCCGTAACCGAACCCGTACACTAAGCCGTACCCTAACCCTAACCCTAACCCTAACCCTAACCCTAAGCTACCCTTGACTGCTTCTGCCTCCAATAGATTTCCTAAGCACTAGTGTTTTAAGGAACAGGTTAAAAAGAGAATCCTAATGTGATTTCTTGATAATGGGTGTGTTCCTTATCTTCTCCTAGTGTCTAAACTCTTCTCCATGGCTGGACACCCAAATAATATTCCTTGACGTGCTAAGGGGTATCTAGAGAGTGGGATAGGGTTAATAACTACCCTAACCCTAACGCGTACCCTAACCATAACCCCTACCCTAACCCTAACACGTACCCTAATCCTAATCCGTACCCTAAACCGAGCCCTAACCCTCAAACTAACCCTAACCTTAACCCTAACCCATACCCTATGCCGTACCCGAACCCGTAACCTAACCCGTACCCTAACACTAACCCTACCCCTAACCCTAACCCTAACCCTAAGCTACCCTTGACTGCTTCTGCCTCCAATAGATTTCCTAAGCACTAGTGTTTTAAGGAACAGGTTAAAAAGAGAATCCTAATGTGATTTCTTGATAATGGGTGTGTTCCTTATCTTCTCCTAGTGTCTAAACTCTTCTCCATGGCTGGACCCCCAAATAATATTCCTTGACGTGCTAAGGGGTATCTAGAGAGTGGGATAGGTTTAATAACTACCCTAACCCTAACGCGTACCCTAACCCTAACACGTACCCTAATCCTAACCCGTACCCTAAACCGAGCCCTAACCCTCAAATTAACCCTAACCCTAACCCTAACCCATACCCTACGCCGTACCCGAACCCGTACCCTAAGCGGTACCCTAAAGCTAACCCTAACCCTAACCCTAACCCTAACCCTAAGCTACCCTTGACTGCTTCTGCCTCCAATAGATTTCCTAAGCACTAGTGTTTTAAGGAACAGGTTAAAAAGAGAATCCTAATGTGATTTCAGGATAATGGGTGTGTTCCTTATCTTCTCCTAGTGTCTAAACTCTTCTCCATGGCTGGACACCCAAATAATATTCCTTGACGTGCTAAGGGGAATCTAGAGAGTGCGATAGGTTTAATAACTACCCTAACCCTAACGCGTACCCTAACCCTAACCACTACCCTAACCCTAACACGAACCCTAATCCTAACCCGTACCCTAAACCGAGACCTAACCCTCAAACTAACCCTAACCCTAACCCGAACCCATACCCTACGCCGTACCCGAACCCGTACCCGAACCCGTACCCTAAGCCGTACCCTAACCCTAACCCTAACCCTAACCCTAAGCTACCGTTGACTGCTTCTGCCTCCAATAGATTTCCTAAGCACTAGTGTTTTAAGGAATAGGTTAAAAAGAGAATCCTAATGTGATTTCTTGATAATGTGTGTGTTCCTTATCTACTCCTAGTGTCTAAACTCTTCTCCATGGCTGGACCCCCAAATAATATTCCTTGACGTGCTAAGGGGTATCTAGAGAGTGGGATAGGTTTAATAACTACCCTAACCCTAACGCGTACCCTAACCCTAACACGTACCCTAATCCTAAACCGTACCCTAAACCGAGCCCTAACCCTCAAACTATCCCTAACCCTACCCCATACCCTACGCCGTACCCGAACCCGTATCCGAACCCGTACCCTAAGCCGTACCCTAACCCTAACCATAACCCTAAGCTACCCTTCACTGCTTCTGCCTCCAATAGATTTCCTAAGCACTCTTGTTTTAAGGAACAGGTTAAAAAGAGAATCCTAATGTGATTTCTTGATAATGGGTGTGTTCCTTATCTTCTCCTACTGTCTAAACTCTTCTCCATGGCTGGACCCGCAAATAATATTCCTTGACGTGCTAAGCGGTATCTAGGGAGTGGGATAGGTTTAATAACTACCCTAACCCTAACGCGTACCCTAACCCTAACCCCTACCCTAACCCTAACACGTACCCTAATCCTAACCCGTACCCTAAACCGAGCCCTAACCCTCAAACTAACCCTAACCCTAACCCTAAAACATACCCTATGCCGTACCCGAACCCGTACCCTAAGCCTTACCCTAACAATAACCCTAACACTAACCCTAAGCTACCCTTGACTGCTTCTGCCTCCAATAGATTTCCTAAGCACTAGTGTTTTAAGGAACAGGTTAAAAAGAGAATCCTAATGTGATTTCTTGATAATGGGTGTGTTCCTTATCTTCTCCTAGTGTCTAAACTGTTCTCCATGGCTGGACCCCCAAATAATATTCCTTGACGTGCTAAGGGGTATCTAGAGAGTGGGATGGGTTTAATAACTACCCTAAACCTAACGCGTACCCTAACCCTAACCTCTACCCTAACCCTAACACGAACCCTAATCCTAACCCGTACCCTAAACCGAGCCCTAACCTTCAAACTAACCCTAACCCTAACCCTAACACGAACCCTACGCCGTACACGAACCCGTACCCGAAGCCGTACCCTAAGCCGTACCCTAACCCTAACCCCTACCCTAACCCTAACACGTACCCTAATCCTAACCCATACCCTAAACCGAGCCCTAACCCTCAAACTAACCCTAACCCTAACCCTAACCCATACCCTACGCCGTACCCGGACCCGTACCCGAACCCGTACCCTAACACTAACCCTAACCCTAAACCTAACCCTAACCCTATGCTACCCTTGACTGCTTCTGCCTCCAATAGATTTCCTAAGCACTAGTGTTTTAAGGAACAGGTTAAAAAGAGAATCCTAATGTGATTTCTTGATAATGGGTGTGTTCCTTATCTTCTCCTAGTGTCTAAACTCTTCTCCATGGCTGGACACCCAAATAATATTCCTTGACGTGCTAAGGGGTATCTAGAGAGTGGGATAGGTTTAATAACTACCCAAACCCTAACGCGTACCCTAACCCTAACCTCTACCTTAACCCTAACACGTACACTAATCCTAACCCGTAATCTAAACCGAGCCCTAACCCTCAAACTAACCCTAACCCTAACCCGAACCCATACCCTACGCCGTACCCGAACCCGTACCCGAACCCGTACCCTAAGCCGTACCCTAACCCTAACCCTAACCCTAACCCTAAGCTACCCTTGAGTGCTTCTGCCTCCAATAGATTTCCTAAGCACTAGTGTTTTAAGGAATAGGTTAAAAAGAGAATCCTAATGTGATTTCTTGATAATGTGTGTGTTCTTTATCTTCTCCTAGTGTCTAAACTCTTCTCCATGGCTGGAACCCCAAATAATATTCCTTGACGTGCTAAGGGGTATCTAGAGAGTGGGATAGGTTTAATAACTAACCTAACCCTAACGCATACCCTAACCCTAACCTCTACCCTAACCCTAACACGTACACTAATCCTAACCCGTAACCTAAACCGAGCCCTAACCCTCAAACTAACCCTAACCCTAACCCTACCCCATACCCTACGCCGTACCCGAACCCGTACCCGAACCCGTACCCTAAGCCGTACCCTAACCCTAACCCTAACCCTAACCCTAACCCTAAGTTACCCTTGACTGCTTCTGCCTCCAATAGATTTCCTAAGCACTACTGTTTTAAGGAACAGGTTAAAAAGAGAATCCTAATGTGATTTCTTGATAATGGGTGTGTTCCTTATCTTCTCCTAGTGTCTAAACTCTTCTCCATGGCTGGACCCCCAAATAATATTCCTTGACGTGCTAAGGGGTATCTAGAGAGTGGGATAGGTTTAATAACTACCCTAACCCTAACGCGTACCCTAACCCTAACACGTACCCTAATCCTAACCCGTACGCTAAACCGAGCCCCAACCCTCAAATTAACCCTAACCCTAACCCTAATCCATACCCTACGCCGTACCCGAACCCGTACCCTAAGCGGTACCCTAAAGCTAACCCTAACCCTAACCCTAACCCTAACCTACCCTTGACTGCTTCTGCCTCCAGTAGATTTCCTAAGCACTAGTGTTTTAAGGAACAGGTTAAAAAGAGAATCCTAATGTGATTTCAGGATAATGGGTGTGTTCCTTATCTTCTCCTAGTGTCTAAACTCTTCTCCATGGCTGGACACCCAAATAATATTCCTTGACGTGCTAAGGGGTATCTAGA
>NW_027175605.1:0-96379 GCF_028021215.1 Eschrichtius robustus
TGGAGTAATTTTCCACTGAGTACGTGGACCACTTCTACTTTGTGCATTCCTCGGTTGATGGACATTTTCATTGCTTCCAAGTGTTGGCGATGGTAAATATTGTTGGAGTGCAGGATTGCCAGCCTGTGACTTTTTGATTCTCATTTTCTCAGGTGATAGGCCCAGCAGTGGGTGTGATTGATTGACTGGTAGCCCCGTGTTTCCCTTTTCAAAGCACCTTCTTTGTGTTTACATTAGTGGCTCTTACCACGTCCCACTTAGAATCGAGGGTACGCATTTCTCCACAATCGATTTAGCGTTTATTGTTTGCAGCATTTATGCTAATGGCCCTCCTGGCTGCTGTGAGCTGATAGGGTTCTGTAATTTGGCTTTGCATGTCTTTGAAAATTCGTAAAACTCATCATTTTTCTCCGCCGTTTTCTTTTCTCTTAAAAAAAAGGAAACAATTGGGAGTACAATATAACTCTTGAAATTGTCTTCTTGGAAGGTTGCCCTCTTTTGAATTTTTTGGTCGATTTTCCACGCCAGAGTTTTTTTAGAGAGCAGGTGTCATTTCCCGAACTGCAAGTTTGGTGAATATTTCGTGACCTTTAGCAATGGGTTTAAAGCTGCTGTTGTGGGAAGTGGCCTCAAGGAGGCAGCATTTCTCCATTCCCAAATCTGGGTACTAGGGCAGCAGAGCCTTTCTGGAAGTTGTGTTCCTAGGTTGTAAATTACATTGGAATGTGCATGGAGAAACCCCCATAAGTTTATGTCTCATTATTTCTTCTTGGTTTTTAAAAGTGTTTTAATTGGAGTAAAGCTTAGAATATTGTTTGTCCTAGGTGGACACAATCTGGTTCATTTGTACATTATATATGTCTATTCAAGTACAGATCCTCTTCCCATGTAAAATGTTACAGAGGGTTCCGCAGACCTCCCTTGCTATATGGTCGGTCTTTTTGAGATATGTATATAATATGTGTTTGTATACATATAGTAACACTAATCTTAATTTATCCATTCCCCCCACCTTTCCTTTAAGATGAGCATAGTTTGTTGTCTAAGTCTGTGAGTGTCTTTCTCTGTGGAAATATGTTCATTTGTGTCAGTTATTAGATAACGCCTATAAGTGATATCATAGAATATAGGTCTTTTACTTTCCGACTTACCTCATGTTTCGTGATTATCTCCAGACTCATTTGTGGTGCCTCAGAGAGCAACGGTTCATCGTTTTCCATGGCTAATATTCCATTGTGTGCATGGACCACTTCTTCTTTATCCATTCACCTCTTGTTGGATATTTTGATTGCTTCACTGTCTTGGCTATTGTGAATAAGGCTGCACTGCAGCTTTTGCGGCCTGTGTCTTCTCGATTCTTGTCTTCTCAGGTGAGAGGTCCATTGGTGCGCCTGCTGGATTGAGTGGTACCTCCATTTTTACTTTTCAACACAGCTCCTTTCTTTTCTCATTATTGGCTGTTACCCCTTTACGTCTCACCAGCAGGTAGAGGGGACACAGTTCTTTAAAACCCCTTCAGCATTTATTGTTTGTGGACTTTTTGCTGATGGTCAGTCGACGGGTGTAAGTTGAAACTTTTTGTAGATTAGATTGCATGGGTCTAACGCTCCCTGAGGTTGAGCTTTTATCCATTTTCCTTTTTTTTTTAAAGGGCGTGAGTAAAATTTAACTCTTCATACTCTCTTCTTGAAACATTTGCCTTTTTTGAATTTTTTTGTCCATACCCTACTTCAGCACAATTTTTTAGGCCAGGCGTCCTTTACAGCCCTGAGTCCTTGTGAATGTTAAGTGACCATTAGCTGTGAGTTTAAAGCTGCTCTTGCAGGAAACGGCCACAAGGTGGCAGCATTTCTCATTTACCAAATTTGGTAACTGGGGAAACAGAGCCTTAATGGAAGTGGTGTTCTAGGTTGTAAATTCGATTGGAATGTGCCAGGAAAAAAGCCCTTTAAGTTTATGTCTCGTTACTTCTTGTTCATATTTGTAATTTACTTTTTATTTTTTATCCCAGCAAATTTGATTACAATGGTTTGTTTGTTCTAGGTGTGCAAGATGTGGTTCTTTCTCACATATACGTGTATCTATTCTTCCTCGCATCCTTTTCCCACGTAGGTTATGGCACAATGTTGAGTAGTCTTCTCCTGGTCTTCCGTACGTCTTTGGTGATTATATATTTCACATGGTTTGTATATCTCTGTTAACCCCAATATGGTAATGTATCCAATCCTCATCCCTTTCTATTGGGTGAACCGTAAGTTTTTTTAATGAATCTGTGATTGCCTTTCTCTGTGGAAATATCCTCATTGGTATCAATTTTTAAGTAACTCCTAACAGTGATATGATAGGATATGTGTCTTTTGCTATCTCACTTACTACAGGTGGCGTGATTACGTCTAGACTCATCTATGGTGCTGCAAATGGCATTGTTTCATTTTTTTTCACTAGCGAATATTCCATCTGTACATGGAGGAGTTCTTCTTTGTCCACCCATCTGTTGGTGGACTTTTTGGTTACTTTCGTATCTTGGCTATTGTAATACTGTGCAATGCAGATTTGCCTGCCTGTGTCTTTCCAATTCTCTCTTCTTAGATTATAGGTCGAGGAGTGGGCCTGCTGGATCATACGGTAGCTCAATGTTGACCTTTGTAAGGCACCTCCATTCTGCTCTCATTTGTGGCCCTTTCCAAGTTACGTCCCACTTGAAGTTGAGGGTATGCATTTCTCCACAACACCTTCAGCATTTATTGTTTGTAGTTTTCTTGCTGATGGTTATTCTGACAAGTGTGAGCTGATACCTCTTTGTGGTTGAATTCGCGTGTGCCTCATAATCCGTTGAAATTGACCTTTAAGGCATGTCCATTTTATTTTTCAAGCTGTGATTACCCCTTAGTTCTTCAAAGTGTTCTCTTAAAGTATGTGTCACATTTTGAAATGTTTTGGCCATTACCTCCCTCAAGACATTTTGAGGGCAGGTTTCATTGACAGTTCTGCAGTACTTGTTCCTACGAAATGACCATTAGCACAGGCTTTAAAGCTGCTTTTGCAGCTAACTGCCAGAGGGTGGCAGCCCTTCTATGTTCCCCATCCTGGTAACTAGGGAAAAGCCCTTGCGGCCTGTGGTGTTTCTCGCGTATAAATTAGAGTGGAGTGTGCCCGGACAAACCCACACAAGCTGATGTCTCCTTACTTTAGTTGGATTTTTAAATTTGATTTTTATTTTTTATTGGAGTAATTTTCCACTGAGTACGTGGACCACTTCTACTTTGTGCATTCCTCGGTTGATGGACATTTTCATTGCTTCCAAGTGTTGGCGATGGTAAATATTGTTGGAGTGCATGATTGCCAGCCTGTGACTTTTTGATTCTCATTTTCTCAGGTGATAGGCCCAGCAGTGGGTGTGATTGATTGACTGGTAGCCCCGTGTTTCCCTTTTCAAAGCACCTTCTTTGTGTTTACATTAGTGGCTCTTACCACGTCCCACTTAGAATCGAGGGTACGCATTTCTCCACAATCGATTTAGCGTTTATTGTTTGCAGCATTTATGCTAATGGCCCTCCTGGCTGCTGTGAGCTGATAGGGTTCTGTAATTTGGCTTTGCATGTCTTTGAAAATTCGTAAAACTCATCATTTTTCTCCGCCGTTTTCTTTTCTCTTAAAAAAAAGGAAACAATTGGGAGTACAATATAACTCTTGAAATTGTCTTCTTGGAAGGTTGCCCTCTTTTGAATTTTTTGGTCGATTTTCCACGCCAGAGTTTTTTTAGAGAGCAGGTGTCATTGCCCGAACTGCAAGTTTGGTGAATATTTCGTGACCTTTAGCAATGGGTTTTAAGCTGCTGTTGTGGGAAGTGGCCTCAAGGAGGCAGCATTTCTCCATTCCCAAATCTGGGTACTAGGGCAGCAGAGCCTTTCTGGAAGTTGTGTTCCTAGGTTGTAAATTACATTGGAATGTGCATGGAGAAACCCCCATAAGTTTATGTCTCATTATTTCTTCTTGGTTTTTAAAAGTGTTTTAATTGGAGTAAAGCTTAGAATATTGTTTGTCCTAGGTGGACACAATCTGGTTCATTTGTACATTATATATGTCTATTCAAGTACAGATCCTCTTCCCATGTAAAATGTTACAGAGGGTTCCGCAGACCTCCCTTGCTATATGGTCGGTCTTTTTGAGATATGTATATAATATGTGTTTGTATACATATAGTAACACTAATCTTAATTTATCCATTCCCCCCACCTTTCCTTTAAGATGAGCATAGTTTGTTGTCTAAGTCTGTGAGTGTCTTTCTCTGTGGAAATATGTTCATTTGTGTCAGTTATTAGATAACGCCTATAAGTGATATCATAGAATATAGGTCTTTTACTTTCCGACTTACCTCATGTTTCGTGATTATCTCCAGACTCATTTGTGGTGCCTCAGAGAGCAACGGTTCATCGTTTTCCATGGCTAATATTCCATTGTGTGCATGGACCACTTCTTCTTTATCCATTCACCTCTTGTTGGATATTTTGATTGCTTCACTGTCTTGGCTATTGTGAATAAGGCTGCACTGCAGCTTTTGCGGCCTGTGTCTTCTCGATTCTTGTCTTCTCAGGTGAGAGGTCCATTGGTGCGCCTGCTGGATTGAGTGGTACCTCCATTTTTACTTTTCAACACAGCTCCTTTCTTTTCTCATTATTGGCTGTTACCCCTTTACGTCTCACCAGCAGGTAGAGGGGACACAGTTCTTTAAAACCCCTTCAGCATTTATTGTTTGTGGACTTTTTGCTGATGGTCAGTCGACGGGTGTAAGTTGAAACTTTTTGTAGATTAGATTGCATGGGTCTAACGCTCCCTGAGGTTGAGCTTTTATCCATTTTCCTTTTTTTTTTAAAGGGCGTGAGTAAAATTTAACTCTTCATACTCTCTTGAAACATTTGCCTTTTTTGAATTTTTTTGTCCATACCCTACTTCAGCACAATTTTTTAGGCCAGGCGTCCTTTACAGCCCTGAGTCCTTGTGAATGTTAAGTGACCATTAGCTGTGAGTTTAAAGCTGCTCTTGCAGGAAACGGCCACAAGGTGGCAGCATTTCTCATTTACCAAATTTGGTAACTGGGGAAACAGAGCCTTAATGGAAGTGGTGTTCTAGGTTGTAAATTCGAATGGAATGTGCCAGGAAAAAAGCCCTTTAAGTTTATGTCTCGTTACTTCTTGTTCATATTTGTAATTTACTTTTTATTTTTTATCCCAGCAAATTTGATTACAATGGTTTGTTTGTTCTAGGTGTGCAAGATGTGGTTCTTTCTCACATATATGTGTATCTATTCTTCCTCGCATCCTTTTCCCACGTAGGTTATGGCACAATGTTGAGTAGTCTTCTCCTGGTCTTCCGTACGTCTTTGGTGATTATATATTTCACATGGTTTGTATATCTCTGTTAACCCCAATATGGTAATGTATCCAATCCTCATCCCTTTCTATTGGGTGAACCGTAAGTTTTTTTAATGAATCTGTGATTGCCTTTCTCTGTGGAAATATCCTCATTGGTATCAATTTTTAAGTAACTCCTAACAGTGATATGATAGGATATGTGTCTTTTGCTATCTCACTTACTACAGGTGGCGTGATTACGTCTAGACTCATCTATGGTGCTGCAAATGGCATTGTTTCATTTTTTTTCACTAGCGAATATTCCATCTGTACATGGAGGAGTTCTTCTTTGTCCACCCATCTGTTGGTGGACTTTTTGGTTACTTTCGTATCTTGGCTATTGTAATACTGTGCAATGCAGGTTTGCCTGCCTGTGTCTTTCCAATTCTCTCTTCTTAGATTATAGGTCGAGGAGTGGGCCTGCTGGATCATACGGTAGCTCAATGTTGACCTTTGTAAGGCACCTCCATTCTGCTCTCATTTGTGGCCCTTTCCAAGTTACGTCCCACTTGAAGTTGAGGGTATGCATTTCTCCACAACACCTTCAGCATTTATTGTTTGTAGTTTTCTTGCTGATGGTTATTCTGACAAGTGTGAGCTGATACCTCTTTGTGGTTGAATTCGCGTGTGCCTCATAATCCGTTGAAATTGACCTTTAAGGCATGTCCATTTTATTTTTCAAGCTGTGATTACCCCTTAGTTCTTCAAAGTGTTCTCTTAAAGTATGTGTCACATTTTGAAATGTTTTGGCCATTACCTCCCTCAAGACATTTTGAGGGCAGGTTTCATTGACAGTTCTGCAGTACTTGTTCCTACGAAATGACCATTAGCACAGGCTTTAAAGCTGCTTTTGCAGCTAACTGCCAGAGGGTGGCAGCCCTTCTATGTTCCCCATCCTGGTAACTAGGGAAAAGCCCTTGCGGCCTGTGGTGTTTCTCGCGTATAAATTAGAGTGGAGTGTGCCCGGACAAACCCACACAAGCTGATGTCTCCTTACTTTAGTTGGATTTTTAAATTTGATTTTTATTTTTTATTGGAGTAATTTTCCACTGAGTACGTGGACCACTTCTACTTTGTGCATTCCTCGGTTGATGGACATTTTCATTGCTTCCAAGTGTTGGCGATGGTAAATATTGTTGGAGTGCAGGATTGCCAGCCTGTGACTTTTTGATTCTCATTTTCTCAGGTGATAGGCCCAGCAGTGGGTGTGATTGATTGACTGGTAGCCCCGTGTTTCCCTTTTCAAAGCACCTTCTTTGTGTTTACATTAGTGGCTCTTACCACGTCCCACTTAGAATCGAGGGTACGCATTTCTCCACAATCGATTTAGCGTTTATTGTTTGCAGCATTTATGCTAATGGCCCTCCTGGCTGCTGTGAGCTGATAGGGTTCTGTAATTTGGCTTTGCATGTCTTTGAAAATTCGTAAAACTCATCATTTTTCTCCGCCGTTTTCTTTTCTCTTAAAAAAAAGGAAACAATTGGGAGTACAATATAACTCTTGAAATTGTCTTCTTGGAAGGTTGCCCTCTTTTGAATTTTTTGGTCGATTTTCCACGCCAGAGTTTTTTTAGAGAGCAGGTGTCATTGCCCGAACTGCAAGTTTGGTGAATATTTCGTGACCTTTAGCAATGGGTTTTAAGCTGCTGTTGTGGGAAGTGGCCTCAAGGAGGCAGCATTTCTCCATTCCCAAATCTGGGTACTAGGGCAGCAGAGCCTTTCTGGAAGTTGTGTTCCTAGGTTGTAAATTACATTGGAATGTGCATGGAGAAACCCCCATAAGTTTATGTCTCATTATTTCTTCTTGGTTTTTAAAAGTGTTTTAATTGGAGTAAAGCTTAGAATATTGTTTGTCCTAGGTGGACACAATCTGGTTCATTTGTACATTATATATGTCTATTCAAGTACAGATCCTCTTCCCATGTAAAATGTTACAGAGGGTTCCGCAGACCTCCCTTGCTATATGGTCGGTCTTTTTGAGATATGTATATAATATGTGTTTGTATACATATAGTAACACTAATCTTAATTTATCCATTCCCCCCACCTTTCCTTTAAGATGAGCATAGTTTGTTGTCTAAGTCTGTGAGTGTCTTTCTCTGTGGAAATATGTTCATTTGTGTCAGTTATTAGATAACGCCTATAAGTGATATCATAGAATATAGGTCTTTTACTTTCCGACTTACCTCATGTTTCGTGATTATCTCCAGACTCATTTGTGGTGCCTCAGAGAGCAACGGTTCATCGTTTTCCATGGCTAATATTCCATTGTGTGCATGGACCACTTCTTCTTTATCCATTCACCTCTTGTTGGATATTTTGATTGCTTCACTGTCTTGGCTATTGTGAATAAGGCTGCACTGCAGCTTTTGCGGCCTGTGTCTTCTCGATTCTTGTCTTCTCAGGTGAGAGGTCCATTGGTGCGCCTGCTGGATTGAGTGGTACCTCCATTTTTACTTTTCAACACAGCTCCTTTCTTTTCTCATTATTGGCTGTTACCCCTTTACGTCTCACCAGCAGGTAGAGGGGACACAGTTCTTTAAAACCCCTTCAGCATTTATTGTTTGTGGACTTTTTGCTGATGGTCAGTCGACGGGTGTAAGTTGAAACTTTTTGTAGATTAGATTGCATGGGTCTAACGCTCCCTGAGGTTGAGCTTTTATCCATTTTCCTTTTTTTTTTAAAGGGCGTGAGTAAAATTTAACTCTTCATACTCTCTTGAAACATTTGCCTTTTTTGAATTTTTTTGTCCATACCCTACTTCAGCACAATTTTTTAGGCCAGGCGTCCTTTACAGCCCTGAGTCCTTGTGAATGTTAAGTGACCATTAGCTGTGAGTTTAAAGCTGCTCTTGCAGGAAACGGCCACAAGGTGGCAGCATTTCTCATTTACCAAATTTGGTAACTGGGGAAACAGAGCCTTAATGGAAGTGGTGTTCTAGGTTGTAAATTCGAATGGAATGTGCCAGGAAAAAAGCCCTTTAAGTTTATGTCTCGTTACTTCTTGTTCATATTTGTAATTTACTTTTTATTTTTTATCCCAGCAAATTTGATTACAATGGTTTGTTTGTTCTAGGTGTGCAAGATGTGGTTCTTTCTCACATATATGTGTATCTATTCTTCCTCGCATCCTTTTCCCACGTAGGTTATGGCACAATGTTGAGTAGTCTTCTCCTGGTCTTCCGTACGTCTTTGGTGATTATATATTTCACATGGTTTGTATATCTCTGTTAACCCCAATATGGTAATGTATCCAATCCTCATCCCTTTCTATTGGGTGAACCGTAAGTTTTTTTAATGAATCTGTGATTGCCTTTCTCTGTGGAAATATCCTCATTGGTATCAATTTTTAAGTAACTCCTAACAGTGATATGATAGGATATGTGTCTTTTGCTATCTCACTTACTACAGGTGGCGTGATTACGTCTAGACTCATCTATGGTGCTGCAAATGGCATTGTTTCATTTTTTTTCACTAGCGAATATTCCATCTGTACATGGAGGAGTTCTTCTTTGTCCACCCATCTGTTGGTGGACTTTTTGGTTACTTTCGTATCTTGGCTATTGTAATACTGTGCAATGCAGGTTTGCCTGCCTGTGTCTTTCCAATTCTCTCTTCTTAGATTATAGGTCGAGGAGTGGGCCTGCTGGATCATACGGTAGCTCAATGTTGACCTTTGTAAGGCACCTCCATTCTGCTCTCATTTGTGGCCCTTTCCAAGTTACGTCCCAATTGAAGTTGAGGGTATGCATTTCTCCACAACACCTTCAGCATTTATTGTTTGTAGTTTTCTTGCTGATGGTTATTCTGACAAGTGTGAGCTGATACCTCTTTGTGGTTGAATTCGCGTGTGCCTCATAATCCGTTGAAATTGACCTTTAAGGCATGTCCATTTTATTTTTCAAGCTGTGATTACCCCTTAGTTCTTCAAAGTGTTCTCTTAAAGTATGTGTCACATTTTGAAATGTTTTGGCCATTACCTCCCTCAAGACATTTTGAGGGCAGGTTTCATTGACAGTTCTGCAGTACTTGTTCCTACGAAATGACCATTAGCACAGGCTTTAAAGCTGCTTTTGCAGCTAACTGCCAGAGGGTGGCAGCCCTTCTATGTTCCCCATCCTGGTAACTAGGGAAAAGCCCTTGCGGCCTGTGGTGTTTCTCGCGTATAAATTAGAGTGGAGTGTGCCCGGACAAACCCACACAAGCTGATGTCTCCTTACTTTAGTTGGATTTTTAAATTTGATTTTTATTTTTTATTGGAGTAATTTTCCACTGAGTACGTGGACCACTTCTACTTTGTGCATTCCTCGGTTGATGGACATTTTCATTGCTTCCAAGTGTTGGCGATGGTAAATATTGTTGGAGTGCAGGATTGCCAGCCTGTGACTTTTTGATTCTCATTTTCTCAGGTGATAGGCCCAGCAGTGGGTGTGATTGATTGACTGGTAGCCCCGTGTTTCCCTTTTCAAAGCACCTTCTTTGTGTTTACATTAGTGGCTCTTACCACGTCCCACTTAGAATCGAGGGTACGCATTTCTCCACAATCGATTTAGCGTTTATTGTTTGCAGCATTTATGCTAATGGCCCTCCTGGCTGCTGTGAGCTGATAGGGTTCTGTAATTTGGCTTTGCATGTCTTTGAAAATTCGTAAAACTCATCATTTTTCTCCGCCGTTTTCTTTTCTCTTAAAAAAAAGGAAACAATTGGGAGTACAATATAACTCTTGAAATTGTCTTCTTGGAAGGTTGCCCTCTTTTGAATTTTTTGGTCGATTTTCCACGCCAGAGTTTTTTTAGAGAGCAGGTGTCATTGCCCGAACTGCAAGTTTGGTGAATATTTCGTGACCTTTAGCAATGGGTTTTAAGCTGCTGTTGTGGGAAGTGGCCTCAAGGAGGCAGCATTTCTCCATTCCCAAATCTGGGTACTAGGGCAGCAGAACCTTTCTGGAAGTTGTGTTCCTAGGTTGTAAATTACATTGGAATGTGCATGGAGAAACCCCCATAAGTTTATGTCTCATTATTTCTTCTTGGTTTTTAAAAGTGTTTTAATTGGAGTAAAGCTTAGAATATTGTTTGTCCTAGGTGGACACAATCTGGTTCATTTGTACATTATATATGTCTATTCAAGTACAGATCCTCTTCCCATGTAAAATGTTACAGAGGGTTCCGCAGACCTCCCTTGCTATATGGTCGGTCTTTTTGAGATATGTATATAATATGTGTTTGTATACATATAGTAACACTAATCTTAATTTATCCATTCCCCCCACCTTTCCTTTAAGATGAGCATAGTTTGTTGTCTAAGTCTGTGAGTGTCTTTCTCTGTGGAAATATGTTCATTTGTGTCAGTTATTAGATAACGCCTATAAGTGATATCATAGAATATAGGTCTTTTACTTTCCGACTTACCTCATGTTTCGTGATTATCTCCAGACTCATTTGTGGTGCCTCAGAGAGCAACGGTTCATCGTTTTCCATGGCTAATATTCCATTGTGTGCATGGACCACTTCTTCTTTATCCATTCACCTCTTGTTGGATATTTTGATTGCTTCACTGTCTTGGCTATTGTGAATAAGGCTGCACTGCAGCTTTTGCGGCCTGTGTCTTCTCGATTCTTGTCTTCTCAGGTGAGAGGTCCATTGGTGCGCCTGCTGGATTGAGTGGTACCTCCATTTTTACTTTTCAACACAGCTCCTTTCTTTTCTCATTATTGGCTGTTACCCCTTTACGTCTCACCAGCAGGTAGAGGGGACACAGTTCTTTAAAACCCCTTCAGCATTTATTGTTTGTGGACTTTTTGCTGATGGTCAGTCGACGGGTGTAAGTTGAAACTTTTTGTAGATTAGATTGCATGGGTCTAACGCTCCCTGAGGTTGAGCTTTTATCCATTTTCCTTTTTTTTTTAAAGGGCGTGAGTAAAATTTAACTCTTCATACTCTCTTCTTGAAACATTTGCCTTTTTTGAATTTTTTTGTCCATACCCTACTTCAGCACAATTTTTTAGGCCAGGCGTCCTTTACAGCCCTGAGTCCTTGTGAATGTTAAGTGACCATTAGCTGTGAGTTTAAAGCTGCTCTTGCAGGAAACGGCCACAAGGTGGCAGCATTTCTCATTTACCAAATTTGGTAACTGGGGAAACAGAGCCTTAATGGAAGTGGTGTTCTAGGTTGTAAATTCGAATGGAATGTGCCAGGAAAAAAGCCCTTTAAGTTTATGTCTCGTTACTTCTTGTTCATATTTGTAATTTACTTTTTATTTTTTATCCCAGCAAATTTGATTACAATGGTTTGTTTGTTCTAGGTGTGCAAGATGTGGTTCTTTCTCACATATACGTGTATCTATTCTTCCTCGCATCCTTTTCCCACGTAGGTTATGGCACAATGTTGAGTAGTCTTCTCCTGGTCTTCCGTACGTCTTTGGTGATTATATATTTCACATGGTTTGTATATCTCTGTTAACCCCAATATGGTAATGTATCCAATCCTCATCCCTTTCTATTGGGTGAACCGTAAGTTTTTTTAATGAATCTGTGATTGCCTTTCTCTGTGGAAATATCCTCATTGGTATCAATTTTTAAGTAACTCCTAACAGTGATATGATAGGATATGTGTCTTTTGCTATCTCACTTACTACAGGTGGCGTGATTACGTCTAGACTCATCTATGGTGCTGCAAATGGCATTGTTTCATTTTTTTTCACTAGCGAATATTCCATCTGTACATGGAGGAGTTCTTCTTTGTCCACCCATCTGTTGGTGGACTTTTTGGTTACTTTCGTATCTTGGCTATTGTAATACTGTGCAATGCAGGTTTGCCTGCCTGTGTCTTTCCAATTCTCTCTTCTTAGATTATAGGTCGAGGAGTGGGCCTGCTGGATCATACGGTAGCTCAATGTTGACCTTTGTAAGGCACCTCCATTCTGCTCTCATTTGTGGCCCTTTCCAAGTTACGTCCCACTTGAAGTTGAGGGTATGCATTTCTCCACAACACCTTCAGCATTTATTGTTTGTAGTTTTCTTGCTGATGGTTATTCTGACAAGTGTGAGCTGATACCTCTTTGTGGTTGAATTCGCGTGTGCCTCATAATCCGTTGAAATTGACCTTTAAGGCATGTCCATTTTATTTTTCAAGCTGTGATTACCCCTTAGTTCTTCAAAGTGTTCTCTTAAAGTATGTGTCACATTTTGAAATGTTTTGGCCATTACCTCCCTCAAGACATTTTGAGGGCAGGTTTCATTGACAGTTCTGCAGTACTTGTTCCTACGAAATGACCATTAGCACAGGCTTTAAAGCTGCTTTTGCAGCTAACTGCCAGAGGGTGGCAGCCCTTCTATGTTCCCCATCCTGGTAACTAGGGAAAAGCCCTTGCGGCCTGTGGTGTTTCTCGCGTATAAATTAGAGTGGAGTGTGCCCGGACAAACCCACACAAGCTGATGTCTCCTTACTTTAGTTGGATTTTTAAATTTGATTTTTATTTTTTATTGGAGTAATTTTCCACTGAGTACGTGGACCACTTCTACTTTGTGCATTCCTCGGTTGATGGACATTTTCATTGCTTCCAAGTGTTGGCGATGGTAAATATTGTTGGAGTGCAGGATTGCCAGCCTGTGACTTTTTGATTCTCATTTTCTCAGGTGATAGGCCCAGCAGTGGGTGTGATTGATTGACTGGTAGCCCCGTGTTTCCCTTTTCAAAGCACCTTCTTTGTGTTTACATTAGTGGCTCTTACCACGTCCCACTTAGAATCGAGGGTACGCATTTCTCCACAATCGATTTAGCGTTTATTGTTTGCAGCATTTATGCTAATGGCCCTCCTGGCTGCTGTGAGCTGATAGGGTTCTGTAATTTGGCTTTGCATGTCTTTGAAAATTCGTAAAACTCATCATTTTTCTCCGCCGTTTTCTTTTCTCTTAAAAAAAAGGAAACAATTGGGAGTACAATATAACTCTTGAAATTGTCTTCTTGGAAGGTTGCCCTCTTTTGAATTTTTTGGTCGATTTTCCACGCCAGAGTTTTTTTAGAGAGCAGGTGTCATTGCCCGAACTGCAAGTTTGGTGAATATTTCGTGACCTTTAGCAATGGGTTTTAAGCTGCTGTTGTGGGAAGTGGCCTCAAGGAGGCAGCATTTCTCCATTCCCAAATCTGGGTACTAGGGCAGCAGAACCTTTCTGGAAGTTGTGTTCCTAGGTTGTAAATTACATTGGAATGTGCATGGAGAAACCCCCATAAGTTTATGTCTCATTATTTCTTCTTGGTTTTTAAAAGTGTTTTAATTGGAGTAAAGCTTAGAATATTGTTTGTCCTAGGTGGACACAATCTGGTTCATTTGTACATTATATATGTCTATTCAAGTACAGATCCTCTTCCCATGTAAAATGTTACAGAGGGTTCCGCAGACCTCCCTTGCTATATGGTCGGTCTTTTTGAGATATGTATATAATATGTGTTTGTATACATATAGTAACACTAATCTTAATTTATCCATTCCCCCCACCTTTCCTTTAAGATGAGCATAGTTTGTTGTCTAAGTCTGTGAGTGTCTTTCTCTGTGGAAATATGTTCATTTGTGTCAGTTATTAGATAACGCCTATAAGTGATATCATAGAATATAGGTCTTTTACTTTCCGACTTACCTCATGTTTCGTGATTATCTCCAGACTCATTTGTGGTGCCTCAGAGAGCAACGGTTCATCGTTTTCCATGGCTAATATTCCATTGTGTGCATGGACCACTTCTTCTTTATCCATTCACCTCTTGTTGGATATTTTGATTGCTTCACTGTCTTGGCTATTGTGAATAAGGCTGCACTGCAGCTTTTGCGGCCTGTGTCTTCTCGATTCTTGTCTTCTCAGGTGAGAGGTCCATTGGTGCGCCTGCTGGATTGAGTGGTACCTCCATTTTTACTTTTCAACACAGCTCCTTTCTTTTCTCATTATTGGCTGTTACCCCTTTACGTCTCACCAGCAGGTAGAGGGGACACAGTTCTTTAAAACCCCTTCAGCATTTATTGTTTGTGGACTTTTTGCTGATGGTCAGTCGACGGGTGTAAGTTGAAACTTTTTGTAGATTAGATTGCATGGGTCTAACGCTCCCTGAGGTTGAGCTTTTATCCATTTTCCTTTTTTTTTTAAAGGGCGTGAGTAAAATTTAACTCTTCATACTCTCTTCTTGAAACATTTGCCTTTTTTGAATTTTTTTGTCCATACCCTACTTCAGCACAATTTTTTAGGCCAGGCGTCCTTTACAGCCCTGAGTCCTTGTGAATGTTAAGTGACCATTAGCTGTGAGTTTAAAGCTGCTCTTGCAGGAAACGGCCACAAGGTGGCAGCATTTCTCATTTACCAAATTTGGTAACTGGGGAAACAGAGCCTTAATGGAAGTGGTGTTCTAGGTTGTAAATTCGAATGGAATGTGCCAGGAAAAAAGCCCTTTAAGTTTATGTCTCGTTACTTCTTGTTCATATTTGTAATTTACTTTTTATTTTTTATCCCAGCAAATTTGATTACAATGGTTTGTTTGTTCTAGGTGTGCAAGATGTGGTTCTTTCTCACATATACGTGTATCTATTCTTCCTCGCATCCTTTTCCCACGTAGGTTATGGCACAATGTTGAGTAGTCTTCTCCTGGTCTTCCGTACGTCTTTGGTGATTATATATTTCACATGGTTTGTATATCTCTGTTAACCCCAATATGGTAATGTATCCAATCCTCATCCCTTTCTATTGGGTGAACCGTAAGTTTTTTTAATGAATCTGTGATTGCCTTTCTCTGTGGAAATATCCTCATTGGTATCAATTTTTAAGTAACTCCTAACAGTGATATGATAGGATATGTGTCTTTTGCTATCTCACTTACTACAGGTGGCGTGATTACGTCTAGACTCATCTATGGTGCTGCAAATGGCATTGTTTCATTTTTTTTCACTAGCGAATATTCCATCTGTACATGGAGGAGTTCTTCTTTGTCCACCCATCTGTTGGTGGACTTTTTGGTTACTTTCGTATCTTGGCTATTGTAATACTGTGCAATGCAGATTTGCCTGCCTGTGTCTTTCCAATTCTCTCTTCTTAGATTATAGGTCGAGGAGTGGGCCTGCTGGATCATACGGTAGCTCAATGTTGACCTTTGTAAGGCACCTCCATTCTGCTCTCATTTGTGGCCCTTTCCAAGTTACGTCCCACTTGAAGTTGAGGGTATGCATTTCTCCACAACACCTTCAGCATTTATTGTTTGTAGTTTTCTTGCTGATGGTTATTCTGACAAGTGTGAGCTGATACCTCTTTGTGGTTGAATTCGCGTGTGCCTCATAATCCGTTGAAATTGACCTTTAAGGCATGTCCATTTTATTTTTCAAGCTGTGATTACCCCTTAGTTCTTCAAAGTGTTCTCTTAAAGTATGTGTCACATTTTGAAATGTTTTGGCCATTACCTCCCTCAAGACATTTTGAGGGCAGGTTTCATTGACAGTTCTGCAGTACTTGTTCCTACGAAATGACCATTAGCACAGGCTTTAAAGCTGCTTTTGCAGCTAACTGCCAGAGGGTGGCAGCCCTTCTATGTTCCCCATCCTGGTAACTAGGGAAAAGCCCTTGCGGCCTGTGGTGTTTCTCGCGTATAAATTAGAGTGGAGTGTGCCCGGACAAACCCACACAAGCTGATGTCTCCTTACTTTAGTTGGATTTTTAAATTTGATTTTTATTTTTTATTGGAGTAATTTTCCACTGAGTACGTGGACCACTTCTACTTTGTGCATTCCTCGGTTGATGGACATTTTCATTGCTTCCAAGTGTTGGCGATGGTAAATATTGTTGGAGTGCAGGATTGCCAGCCTGTGACTTTTTGATTCTCATTTTCTCAGGTGATAGGCCCAGCAGTGGGTGTGATTGATTGACTGGTAGCCCCGTGTTTCCCTTTTCAAAGCACCTTCTTTGTGTTTACATTAGTGGCTCTTACCACGTCCCACTTAGAATCGAGGGTACGCATTTCTCCACAATCGATTTAGCGTTTATTGTTTGCAGCATTTATGCTAATGGCCCTCCTGGCTGCTGTGAGCTGATAGGGTTCTGTAATTTGGCTTTGCATGTCTTTGAAAATTCGTAAAACTCATCATTTTTCTCCGCCGTTTTCTTTTCTCTTAAAAAAAAGGAAACAATTGGGAGTACAATATAACTCTTGAAATTGTCTTCTTGGAAGGTTGCCCTCTTTTGAATTTTTTGGTCGATTTTCCACGCCAGAGTTTTTTTAGAGAGCAGGTGTCATTGCCCGAACTGCAAGTTTGGTGAATATTTCGTGACCTTTAGCAATGGGTTTTAAGCTGCTGTTGTGGGAAGTGGCCTCAAGGAGGCAGCATTTCTCCATTCCCAAATCTGGGTACTAGGGCAGCAGAGCCTTTCTGGAAGTTGTGTTCCTAGGTTGTAAATTACATTGGAATGTGCATGGAGAAACCCCCATAAGTTTATGTCTCATTATTTCTTCTTGGTTTTTAAAAGTGTTTTAATTGGAGTAAAGCTTAGAATATTGTTTGTCCTAGGTGGACACAATCTGGTTCATTTGTACATTATATATGTCTATTCAAGTACAGATCCTCTTCCCATGTAAAATGTTACAGAGGGTTCCGCAGACCTCCCTTGCTATATGGTCGGTCTTTTTGAGATATGTATATAATATGTGTTTGTATACATATAGTAACACTAATCTTAATTTATCCATTCCCCCCACCTTTCCTTTAAGATGAGCATAGTTTGTTGTCTAAGTCTGTGAGTGTCTTTCTCTGTGGAAATATGTTCATTTGTGTCAGTTATTAGATAACGCCTATAAGTGATATCATAGAATATAGGTCTTTTACTTTCCGACTTACCTCATGTTTCGTGATTATCTCCAGACTCATTTGTGGTGCCTCAGAGAGCAACGGTTCATCGTTTTCCATGGCTAATATTCCATTGTGTGCATGGACCACTTCTTCTTTATCCATTCACCTCTTGTTGGATATTTTGATTGCTTCACTGTCTTGGCTATTGTGAATAAGGCTGCACTGCAGCTTTTGCGGCCTGTGTCTTCTCGATTCTTGTCTTCTCAGGTGAGAGGTCCATTGGTGCGCCTGCTGGATTGAGTGGTACCTCCATTTTTACTTTTCAACACAGCTCCTTTCTTTTCTCATTATTGGCTGTTACCCCTTTACGTCTCACCAGCAGGTAGAGGGGACACAGTTCTTTAAAACCCCTTCAGCATTTATTGTTTGTGGACTTTTTGCTGATGGTCAGTCGACGGGTGTAAGTTGAAACTTTTTGTAGATTAGATTGCATGGGTCTAACGCTCCCTGAGGTTGAGCTTTTATCCATTTTCCTTTTTTTTTTAAAGGGCGTGAGTAAAATTTAACTCTTCATACTCTCTTCTTGAAACATTTGCCTTTTTTGAATTTTTTTGTCCATACCCTACTTCAGCACAATTTTTTAGGCCAGGCGTCCTTTACAGCCCTGAGTCCTTGTGAATGTTAAGTGACCATTAGCTGTGAGTTTAAAGCTGCTCTTGCAGGAAACGGCCACAAGGTGGCAGCATTTCTCATTTACCAAATTTGGTAACTGGGGAAACAGAGCCTTAATGGAAGTGGTGTTCTAGGTTGTAAATTCGAATGGAATGTGCCAGGAAAAAAGCCCTTTAAGTTTATGTCTCGTTACTTCTTGTTCATATTTGTAATTTACTTTTTATTTTTTATCCCAGCAAATTTGATTACAATGGTTTGTTTGTTCTAGGTGTGCAAGATGTGGTTCTTTCTCACATATACGTGTATCTATTCTTCCTCGCATCCTTTTCCCACGTAGGTTATGGCACAATGTTGAGTAGTCTTCTCCTGGTCTTCCGTACGTCTTTGGTGATTATATATTTCACATGGTTTGTATATCTCTGTTAACCCCAATATGGTAATGTATCCAATCCTCATCCCTTTCTATTGGGTGAACCGTAAGTTTTTTTAATGAATCTGTGATTGCCTTTCTCTGTGGAAATATCCTCATTGGTATCAATTTTTAAGTAACTCCTAACAGTGATATGATAGGATATGTGTCTTTTGCTATCTCACTTACTACAGGTGGCGTGATTACGTCTAGACTCATCTATGGTGCTGCAAATGGCATTGTTTCATTTTTTTTCACTAGCGAATATTCCATCTGTACATGGAGGAGTTCTTCTTTGTCCACCCATCTGTTGGTGGACTTTTTGGTTACTTTCGTATCTTGGCTATTGTAATACTGTGCAATGCAGATTTGCCTGCCTGTGTCTTTCCAATTCTCTCTTCTTAGATTATAGGTCGAGGAGTGGGCCTGCTGGATCATACGGTAGCTCAATGTTGACCTTTGTAAGGCACCTCCATTCTGCTCTCATTTGTGGCCCTTTCCAAGTTACGTCCCACTTGAAGTTGAGGGTATGCATTTCTCCACAACACCTTCAGCATTTATTGTTTGTAGTTTTCTTGCTGATGGTTATTCTGACAAGTGTGAGCTGATACCTCTTTGTGGTTGAATTCGCGTGTGCCTCATAATCCGTTGAAATTGACCTTTAAGGCATGTCCATTTTATTTTTCAAGCTGTGATTACCCCTTAGTTCTTCAAAGTGTTCTCTTAAAGTATGTGTCACATTTTGAAATGTTTTGGCCATTACCTCCCTCAAGACATTTTGAGGGCAGGTTTCATTGACAGTTCTGCAGTACTTGTTCCTACGAAATGACCATTAGCACAGGCTTTAAAGCTGCTTTTGCAGCTAACTGCCAGAGGGTGGCAGCCCTTCTATGTTCCCCATCCTGGTAACTAGGGAAAAGCCCTTGCGGCCTGTGGTGTTTCTCGCGTATAAATTAGAGTGGAGTGTGCCCGGACAAACCCACACAAGCTGATGTCTCCTTACTTTAGTTGGATTTTTAAATTTGATTTTTATTTTTTATTGGAGTAATTTTCCACTGAGTACGTGGACCACTTCTACTTTGTGCATTCCTCGGTTGATGGACATTTTCATTGCTTCCAAGTGTTGGCGATGGTAAATATTGTTGGAGTGCAGGATTGCCAGCCTGTGACTTTTTGATTCTCATTTTCTCAGGTGATAGGCCCAGCAGTGGGTGTGATTGATTGACTGGTAGCCCCGTGTTTCCCTTTTCAAAGCACCTTCTTTGTGTTTACATTAGTGGCTCTTACCACGTCCCACTTAGAATCGAGGGTACGCATTTCTCCACAATCGATTTAGCGTTTATTGTTTGCAGCATTTATGCTAATGGCCCTCCTGGCTGCTGTGAGCTGATAGGGTTCTGTAATTTGGCTTTGCATGTCTTTGAAAATTCGTAAAACTCATCATTTTTCTCCGCCGTTTTCTTTTCTCTTAAAAAAAAGGAAACAATTGGGAGTACAATATAACTCTTGAAATTGTCTTCTTGGAAGGTTGCCCTCTTTTGAATTTTTTGGTCGATTTTCCACGCCAGAGTTTTTTTAGAGAGCAGGTGTCATTGCCCGAACTGCAAGTTTGGTGAATATTTCGTGACCTTTAGCAATGGGTTTTAAGCTGCTGTTGTGGGAAGTGGCCTCAAGGAGGCAGCATTTCTCCATTCCCAAATCTGGGAACTAGGGCAGCAGAGCCTTTCTGGAAGTTGTGTTCCTAGGTTGTAAATTACATTGGAATGTGCATGGAGAAACCCCCATAAGTTTATGTCTCATTATTTCTTCTTGGTTTTTAAAAGTGTTTTAATTGGAGTAAAGCTTAGAATATTGTTTGTCCTAGGTGGACACAATCTGGTTCATTTGTACATTATATATGTCTATTCAAGTACAGATCCTCTTCCCATGTAAAATGTTACAGAGGGTTCCGCAGACCTCCCTTGCTATATGGTCGGTCTTTTTGAGATATGTATATAATATGTGTTTGTATACATATAGTAACACTAATCTTAATTTATCCATTCCCCCCACCTTTCCTTTAAGATGAGCATAGTTTGTTGTCTAAGTCTGTGAGTGTCTTTCTCTGTGGAAATATGTTCATTTGTGTCAGTTATTAGATAACGCCTATAAGTGATATCATAGAATATAGGTCTTTTACTTTCCGACTTACCTCATGTTTCGTGATTATCTCCAGACTCATTTGTGGTGCCTCAGAGAGCAACGGTTCATCGTTTTCCATGGCTAATATTCCATTGTGTGCATGGACCACTTCTTCTTTATCCATTCACCTCTTGTTGGATATTTTGATTGCTTCACTGTCTTGGCTATTGTGAATAAGGCTGCACTGCAGCTTTTGCGGCCTGTGTCTTCTCGATTCTTGTCTTCTCAGGTGAGAGGTCCATTGGTGCGCCTGCTGGATTGAGTGGTACCTCCATTTTTACTTTTCAACACAGCTCCTTTCTTTTCTCATTATTGGCTGTTACCCCTTTACGTCTCACCAGCAGGTAGAGGGGACACAGTTCTTTAAAACCCCTTCAGCATTTATTGTTTGTGGACTTTTTGCTGATGGTCAGTCGACGGGTGTAAGTTGAAACTTTTTGTAGATTAGATTGCATGGGTCTAACGCTCCCTGAGGTTGAGCTTTTATCCATTTTCCTTTTTTTTTTAAAGGGCGTGAGTAAAATTTAACTCTTCATACTCTCTTCTTGAAACATTTGCCTTTTTTGAATTTTTTTGTCCATACCCTACTTCAGCACAATTTTTTAGGCCAGGCGTCCTTTACAGCCCTGAGTCCTTGTGAATGTTAAGTGACCATTAGCTGTGAGTTTAAAGCTGCTCTTGCAGGAAACGGCCACAAGGTGGCAGCATTTCTCATTTACCAAATTTGGTAACTGGGGAAACAGAGCCTTAATGGAAGTGGTGTTCTAGGTTGTAAATTCGAATGGAATGTGCCAGGAAAAAAGCCCTTTAAGTTTATGTCTCGTTACTTCTTGTTCATATTTGTAATTTACTTTTTATTTTTTATCCCAGCAAATTTGATTACAATGGTTTGTTTGTTCTAGGTGTGCAAGATGTGGTTCTTTCTCACATATACGTGTATCTATTCTTCCTCGCATCCTTTTCCCACGTAGGTTATGGCACAATGTTGAGTAGTCTTCTCCTGGTCTTCCGTACGTCTTTGGTGATTATATATTTCACATGGTTTGTATATCTCTGTTAACCCCAATATGGTAATGTATCCAATCCTCATCCCTTTCTATTGGGTGAACCGTAAGTTTTTTTAATGAATCTGTGATTGCCTTTCTCTGTGGAAATATCCTCATTGGTATCAATTTTTAAGTAACTCCTAACAGTGATATGATAGGATATGTGTCTTTTGCTATCTCACTTACTACAGGTGGCGTGATTACGTCTAGACTCATCTATGGTGCTGCAAATGGCATTGTTTCATTTTTTTTCACTAGCGAATATTCCATCTGTACATGGAGGAGTTCTTCTTTGTCCACCCATCTGTTGGTGGACTTTTTGGTTACTTTCGTATCTTGGCTATTGTAATACTGTGCAATGCAGATTTGCCTGCCTGTGTCTTTCCAATTCTCTCTTCTTAGATTATAGGTCGAGGAGTGGGCCTGCTGGATCATACGGTAGCTCAATGTTGACCTTTGTAAGGCACCTCCATTCTGCTCTCATTTGTGGCCCTTTCCAAGTTACGTCCCACTTGAAGTTGAGGGTATGCATTTCTCCACAACACCTTCAGCATTTATTGTTTGTAGTTTTCTTGCTGATGGTTATTCTGACAAGTGTGAGCTGATACCTCTTTGTGGTTGAATTCGCGTGTGCCTCATAATCCGTTGAAATTGACCTTTAAGGCATGTCCATTTTATTTTTCAAGCTGTGATTACCCCTTAGTTCTTCAAAGTGTTCTCTTAAAGTATGTGTCACATTTTGAAATGTTTTGGCCATTACCTCCCTCAAGACATTTTGAGGGCAGGTTTCATTGACAGTTCTGCAGTACTTGTTCCTACGAAATGACCATTAGCACAGGCTTTAAAGCTGCTTTTGCAGCTAACTGCCAGAGGGTGGCAGCCCTTCTATGTTCCCCATCCTGGTAACTAGGGAAAAGCCCTTGCGGCCTGTGGTGTTTCTCGCTTATAAATTAGAGTGGAGTGTGCCCGGACAAACCCACACAAGCTGATGTCTCCTTACTTTAGTTGGATTTTTAAATTTGATTTTTATTTTTTATTGGAGTAATTTTCCACTGAGTACGTGGACCACTTCTACTTTGTGCATTCCTCGGTTGATGGACATTTTCATTGCTTCCAAGTGTTGGCGATGGTAAATATTGTTGGAGTGCAGGATTGCCAGCCTGTGACTTTTTGATTCTCATTTTCTCAGGTGATAGGCCCAGCAGTGGGTGTGATTGATTGACTGGTAGCCCCGTGTTTCCCTTTTCAAAGCACCTTCTTTGTGTTTACATTAGTGGCTCTTACCACGTCCCACTTAGAATCGAGGGTACGCATTTCTCCACAATCGATTTAGCGTTTATTGTTTGCAGCATTTATGCTAATGGCCCTCCTGGCTGCTGTGAGCTGATAGGGTTCTGTAATTTGGCTTTGCATGTCTTTGAAAATTCGTAAAACTCATCATTTTTCTCCGCCGTTTTCTTTTCTCTTAAAAAAAAGGAAACAATTGGGAGTACAATATAACTCTTGAAATTGTCTTCTTGGAAGGTTGCCCTCTTTTGAATTTTTTGGTCGATTTTCCACGCCAGAGTTTTTTTAGAGAGCAGGTGTCATTGCCCGAACTGCAAGTTTGGTGAATATTTCGTGACCTTTAGCAATGGGTTTTAAGCTGCTGTTGTGGGAAGTGGCCTCAAGGAGGCAGCATTTCTCCATTCCCAAATCTGGGTACTAGGGCAGCAGAGCCTTTCTGGAAGTTGTGTTCCTAGGTTGTAAATTACATTGGAATGTGCATGGAGAAACCCCCATAAGTTTATGTCTCATTATTTCTTCTTGGTTTTTAAAAGTGTTTTAATTGGAGTAAAGCTTAGAATATTGTTTGTCCTAGGTGGACACAATCTGGTTCATTTGTACATTATATATGTCTATTCAAGTACAGATCCTCTTCCCATGTAAAATGTTACAGAGGGTTCCGCAGACCTCCCTTGCTATATGGTCGGTCTTTTTGAGATATGTATATAATATGTGTTTGTATACATATAGTAACACTAATCTTAATTTATCCATTCCCCCCACCTTTCCTTTAAGATGAGCATAGTTTGTTGTCTAAGTCTGTGAGTGTCTTTCTCTGTGGAAATATGTTCATTTGTGTCAGTTATTAGATAACGCCTATAAGTGATATCATAGAATATAGGTCTTTTACTTTCCGACTTACCTCATGTTTCGTGATTATCTCCAGACTCATTTGTGGTGCCTCAGAGAGCAACGGTTCATCGTTTTCCATGGCTAATATTCCATTGTGTGCATGGACCACTTCTTCTTTATCCATTCACCTCTTGTTGGATATTTTGATTGCTTCACTGTCTTGGCTATTGTGAATAAGGCTGCACTGCAGCTTTTGCGGCCTGTGTCTTCTCGATTCTTGTCTTCTCAGGTGAGAGGTCCATTGGTGCGCCTGCTGGATTGAGTGGTACCTCCATTTTTACTTTTCAACACAGCTCCTTTCTTTTCTCATTATTGGCTGTTACCCCTTTACGTCTCACCAGCAGGTAGAGGGGACACAGTTCTTTAAAACCCCTTCAGCATTTATTGTTTGTGGACTTTTTGCTGATGGTCAGTCGACGGGTGTAAGTTGAAACTTTTTGTAGATTAGATTGCATGGGTCTAACGCTCCCTGAGGTTGAGCTTTTATCCATTTTCCTTTTTTTTTTAAAGGGCGTGAGTAAAATTTAACTCTTCATACTCTCTTCTTGAAACATTTGCCTTTTTTGAATTTTTTTGTCCATACCCTACTTCAGCACAATTTTTTAGGCCAGGCGTCCTTTACAGCCCTGAGTCCTTGTGAATGTTAAGTGACCATTAGCTGTGAGTTTAAAGCTGCTCTTGCAGGAAACGGCCACAAGGTGGCAGCATTTCTCATTTACCAAATTTGGTAACTGGGGAAACAGAGCCTTAATGGAAGTGGTGTTCTAGGTTGTAAATTCGATTGGAATGTGCCAGGAAAAAAGCCCTTTAAGTTTATGTCTCGTTACTTCTTGTTCATATTTGTAATTTACTTTTTATTTTTTATCCCAGCAAATTTGATTACAATGGTTTGTTTGTTCTAGGTGTGCAAGATGTGGTTCTTTCTCACATATACGTGTATCTATTCTTCCTCGCATCCTTTTCCCACGTAGGTTATGGCACAATGTTGAGTAGTCTTCTCCTGGTCTTCCGTACGTCTTTGGTGATTATATATTTCACATGGTTTGTATATCTCTGTTAACCCCAATATGGTAATGTATCCAATCCTCATCCCTTTCTATTGGGTGAACCGTAAGTTTTTTTAATGAATCTGTGATTGCCTTTCTCTGTGGAAATATCCTCATTGGTATCAATTTTTAAGTAACTCCTAACAGTGATATGATAGGATATGTGTCTTTTGCTATCTCACTTACTACAGGTGGCGTGATTACGTCTAGACTCATCTATGGTGCTGCAAATGGCATTGTTTCATTTTTTTTCACTAGCGAATATTCCATCTGTACATGGAGGAGTTCTTCTTTGTCCACCCATCTGTTGGTGGACTTTTTGGTTACTTTCGTATCTTGGCTATTGTAATACTGTGCAATGCAGGTTTGCCTGCCTGTGTCTTTCCAATTCTCTCTTCTTAGATTATAGGTCGAGGAGTGGGCCTGCTGGATCATACGGTAGCTCAATGTTGACCTTTGTAAGGCACCTCCATTCTGCTCTCATTTGTGGCCCTTTCCAAGTTACGTCCCACTTGAAGTTGAGGGTATGCATTTCTCCACAACACCTTCAGCATTTATTGTTTGTAGTTTTCTTGCTGATGGTTATTCTGACAAGTGTGAGCTGATACCTCTTTGTGGTTGAATTCGCGTGTGCCTCATAATCCGTTGAAATTGACCTTTAAGGCATGTCCATTTTATTTTTCAAGCTGTGATTACCCCTTAGTTCTTCAAAGTGTTCTCTTAAAGTATGTGTCACATTTTGAAATGTTTTGGCCATTACCTCCCTCAAGACATTTTGAGGGCAGGTTTCATTGACAGTTCTGCAGTACTTGTTCCTACGAAATGACCATTAGCACAGGCTTTAAAGCTGCTTTTGCAGCTAACTGCCAGAGGGTGGCAGCCCTTCTATGTTCCCCATCCTGGTAACTAGGGAAAAGCCCTTGCGGCCTGTGGTGTTTCTCGCTTATAAATTAGAGTGGAGTGTGCCCGGACAAACCCACACAAGCTGATGTCTCCTTACTTTAGTTGGATTTTTAAATTTGATTTTTATTTTTTATTGGAGTAATTTTCCACTGAGTACGTGGACCACTTCTACTTTGTGCATTCCTCGGTTGATGGACATTTTCATTGCTTCCAAGTGTTGGCGATGGTAAATATTGTTGGAGTGCAGGATTGCCAGCCTGTGACTTTTTGATTCTCATTTTCTCAGGTGATAGACCCAGCAGTGGGTGTGATTGCTTGACTGGTAGCCCCGTGTTTCCCTTTTCTAAGCACCTTCTTTGTGTTTACATTAGTGGCTCTTACCACGTCCCACTTAGAATCGAGGGTACGCATTTCTCCACAATCGATTTAGCGTTTATTGTTTGCAGCATTTATGCTAATGGCCCTCCTGGCTGCTGTGAGCTGATAGGGTTCTGTAATTTGGCTTTGCATGTCTTTGAAAATTCGTAAAACTCATCATTTTTCTCCGCCGTTTTCTTTTCTCTTAAAAAAAAGGAAACAATTGGGAGTACAATATAACTCTTGAAATTGTCTTCTTGGAAGGTTGCCCTCTTTTGAATTTTTTGGTCGATTTTCCACGCCAGAGTTTTTTTAGAGAGCAGGTGTCATTGCCCGAACTGCAAGTTTGGTGAATATTTCGTGACCTTTAGCAATGGGTTTTAAGCTGCTGTTGTGGGAAGTGGCCTCAAGGAGGCAGCATTTCTCCATTCCCAAATCTGGGTACTAGGGCAGCAGAACCTTTCTGGAAGTTGTGTTCCTAGGTTGTAAATTACATTGGAATGTGCATGGAGAAACCCCCATAAGTTTATGTCTCATTATTTCTTCTTGGTTTTTAAAAGTGTTTTAATTGGAGTAAAGCTTAGAATATTGTTTGTCCTAGGTGGACACAATCTGGTTCATTTGTACATTATATATGTCTATTCAAGTACAGATCCTCTTCCCATGTAAAATGTTACAGAGGGTTCCGCAGACCTCCCTTGCTATATGGTCGGTCTTTTTGAGATATGTATATAATATGTGTTTGTATACATATAGTAACACTAATCTTAATTTATCCATTCCCCCCACCTTTCCTTTAAGATGAGCATAGTTTGTTGTCTAAGTCTGTGAGTGTCTTTCTCTGTGGAAATATGTTCATTTGTGTCAGTTATTAGATAACGCCTATAAGTGATATCATAGAATATAGGTCTTTTACTTTCCGACTTACCTCATGTTTCGTGATTATCTCCAGACTCATTTGTGGTGCCTCAGAGAGCAACGGTTCATCGTTTTCCATGGCTAATATTCCATTGTGTGCATGGACCACTTCTTCTTTATCCATTCACCTCTTGTTGGATATTTTGATTGCTTCACTGTCTTGGCTATTGTGAATAAGGCTGCACTGCAGCTTTTGCGGCCTGTGTCTTCTCGATTCTTGTCTTCTCAGGTGAGAGGTCCATTGGTGCGCCTGCTGGATTGAGTGGTACCTCCATTTTTACTTTTCAACACAGCTCCTTTCTTTTCTCATTATTGGCTGTTACCCCTTTACGTCTCACCAGCAGGTAGAGGGGACACAGTTCTTTAAAACCCCTTCAGCATTTATTGTTTGTGGACTTTTTGCTGATGGTCAGTCGACGGGTGTAAGTTGAAACTTTTTGTAGATTAGATTGCATGGGTCTAACGCTCCCTGAGGTTGAGCTTTTATCCATTTTCCTTTTTTTTTTAAAGGGCGTGAGTAAAATTTAACTCTTCATACTCTCTTCTTGAAACATTTGCCTTTTTTGAATTTTTTTGTCCATACCCTACTTCAGCACAATTTTTTAGGCCAGGCGTCCTTTACAGCCCTGAGTCCTTGTGAATGTTAAGTGACCATTAGCTGTGAGTTTAAAGCTGCTCTTGCAGGAAACGGCCACAAGGTGGCAGCATTTCTCATTTACCAAATTTGGTAACTGGGGAAACAGAGCCTTAATGGAAGTGGTGTTCTAGGTTGTAAATTCGAATGGAATGTGCCAGGAAAAAAGCCCTTTAAGTTTATGTCTCGTTACTTCTTGTTCATATTTGTAATTTACTTTTTATTTTTTATCCCAGCAAATTTGATTACAATGGTTTGTTTGTTCTAGGTGTGCAAGATGTGGTTCTTTCTCACATATACGTGTATCTATTCTTCCTCGCATCCTTTTCCCACGTAGGTTATGGCACAATGTTGAGTAGTCTTCTCCTGGTCTTCCGTACGTCTTTGGTGATTATATATTTCACATGGTTTGTATATCTCTGTTAACCCCAATATGGTAATGTATCCAATCCTCATCCCTTTCTATTGGGTGAACCGTAAGTTTTTTTAATGAATCTGTGATTGCCTTTCTCTGTGGAAATATCCTCATTGGTATCAATTTTTAAGTAACTCCTAACAGTGATATGATAGGATATGTGTCTTTTGCTATCTCACTTACTACAGGTGGCGTGATTACGTCTAGACTCATCTATGGTGCTGCAAATGGCATTGTTTCATTTTTTTTCACTAGCGAATATTCCATCTGTACATGGAGGAGTTCTTCTTTGTCCACCCATCTGTTGGTGGACTTTTTGGTTACTTTCGTATCTTGGCTATTGTAATACTGTGCAATGCAGGTTTGCCTGCCTGTGTCTTTCCAATTCTCTCTTCTTAGATTATAGGTCGAGGAGTGGGCCTGCTGGATCATACGGTAGCTCAATGTTGACCTTTGTAAGGCACCTCCATTCTGCTCTCATTTGTGGCCCTTTCCAAGTTACGTCCCACTTGAAGTTGAGGGTATGCATTTCTCCACAACACCTTCAGCATTTATTGTTTGTAGTTTTCTTGCTGATGGTTATTCTGACAAGTGTGAGCTGATACCTCTTTGTGGTTGAATTCGCGTGTGCCTCATAATCCGTTGAAATTGACCTTTAAGGCATGTCCATTTTATTTTTCAAGCTGTGATTACCCCTTAGTTCTTCAAAGTGTTCTCTTAAAGTATGTGTCACATTTTGAAATGTTTTGGCCATTACCTCCCTCAAGACATTTTGAGGGCAGGTTTCATTGACAGTTCTGTAGTACTTGTTCCTACGAAATGACCATTAGCACAGGCTTTAAAGCTGCTTTTGCAGCTAACTGCCAGAGGGTGGCAGCCCTTCTATGTTCCCCACCCTGGTAACTAGGGAAAAGCCCTTGCGGCCTGTGGTGTTTCTCGCTTATAAATTAGAGTGGAGTGTGCCCGGACAAACCCACACAAGCTGATGTCTCCTTACTTTAGTTGGATTTTTAAATTTGATTTTTATTTTTTATTGGAGTAATTTTCCACTGAGTACGTGGACCACTTCTACTTTGTGCATTCCTCGGTTGATGGACATTTTCATTGCTTCCAAGTGTTGGCGATGGTAAATATTGTTGGAGTGCAGGATTGCCAGCCTGTGACTTTTTGATTCTCATTTTCTCAGGTGATAGGCCCAGCAGTGGGTGTGATTGATTGACTGGTAGCCCCGTGTTTCCCTTTTCAAAGCACCTTCTTTGTGTTTACATTAGTGGCTCTTACCACGTCCCCCTTAGAATCGAGGGTACGCATTTCTCCACAATCGATTTAGCGTTTATTGTTTGCAGCATTTATGCTAATGGCCCTCCTGGCTGCTGTGAGCTGATAGGGTTCTGTAATTTGGCTTTGCATGTCTTTGAAAATTCGTAAAACTCATCATTTTTCTCCGCCGTTTTCTTTTCTCTTAAAAAAAAGGAAACAATTGGGAGTACAATATAACTCTTGAAATTGTCTTCTTGGAAGGTTGCCCTCTTTTGAATTTTTTGGTCGATTTTCCACGCCAGAGTTTTTTTAGAGAGCAGGTGTCATTGCCCGAACTGCAAGTTTGGTGAATATTTCGTGACCTTTAGCAATGGGTTTTAAGCTGCTGTTGTGGGAAGTGGCCTCAAGGAGGCAGCATTTCTCCATTCCCAAATCTGGGTACTAGGGCAGCAGAGCCTTTCTGGAAGTTGTGTTCCTAGGTTGTAAATTACATTGGAATGTGCATGGAGAAACCCCCATAAGTTTATGTCTCATTATTTCTTCTTGGTTTTTAAAAGTGTTTTAATTGGAGTAAAGCTTAGAATATTGTTTGTCCTAGGTGGACACAATCTGGTTCATTTGTACATTATATATGTCTATTCAAGTACAGATCCTCTTCCCATGTAAAATGTTACAGAGGGTTCCGCAGACCTCCCTTGCTATATGGTCGGTCTTTTTGAGATATGTATATAATATGTGTTTGTATACATATAGTAACACTAATCTTAATTTATCCATTCCCCCCACCTTTCCTTTAAGATGAGCATAGTTTGTTGTCTAAGTCTGTGAGTGTCTTTCTCTGTGGAAATATGTTCATTTGTGTCAGTTATTAGATAACGCCTATAAGTGATATCATAGAATATAGGTCTTTTACTTTCCGACTTACCTCATGTTTCGTGATTATCTCCAGACTCATTTGTGGTGCCTCAGAGAGCAACGGTTCATCGTTTTCCATGGCTAATATTCCATTGTGTGCATGGACCACTTCTTCTTTATCCATTCACCTCTTGTTGGATATTTTGATTGCTTCACTGTCTTGGCTATTGTGAATAAGGCTGCACTGCAGCTTTTGCGGCCTGTGTCTTCTCGATTCTTGTCTTCTCAGGTGAGAGGTCCATTGGTGCGCCTGCTGGATTGAGTGGTACCTCCATTTTTACTTTTCAACACAGCTCCTTTCTTTTCTCATTATTGGCTGTTACCCCTTTACGTCTCACCAGCAGGTAGAGGGGACACAGTTCTTTAAAACCCCTTCAGCATTTATTGTTTGTGGACTTTTTGCTGATGGTCAGTCGACGGGTGTAAGTTGAAACTTTTTGTAGATTAGATTGCATGGGTCTAACGCTCCCTGAGGTTGAGCTTTTATCCATTTTCCTTTTTTTTTTAAAGGGCGTGAGTAAAATTTAACTCTTCATACTCTCTTGAAACATTTGCCTTTTTTGAATTTTTTTGTCCATACCCTACTTCAGCACAATTTTTTAGGCCAGGCGTCCTTTACAGCCCTGAGTCCTTGTGAATGTTAAGTGACCATTAGCTGTGAGTTTAAAGCTGCTCTTGCAGGAAACGGCCACAAGGTGGCAGCATTTCTCATTTACCAAATTTGGTAACTGGGGAAACAGAGCCTTAATGGAAGTGGTGTTCTAGGTTGTAAATTCGAATGGAATGTGCCAGGAAAAAAGCCCTTTAAGTTTATGTCTCGTTACTTCTTGTTCATATTTGTAATTTACTTTTTATTTTTTATCCCAGCAAATTTGATTACAATGGTTTGTTTGTTCTAGGTGTGCAAGATGTGGTTCTTTCTCACATATATGTGTATCTATTCTTCCTCGCATCCTTTTCCCACGTAGGTTATGGCACAATGTTGAGTAGTCTTCTCCTGGTCTTCCGTACGTCTTTGGTGATTATATATTTCACATGGTTTGTATATCTCTGTTAACCCCAATATGGTAATGTATCCAATCCTCATCCCTTTCTATTGGGTGAACCGTAAGTTTTTTTAATGAATCTGTGATTGCCTTTCTCTGTGGAAATATCCTCATTGGTATCAATTTTTAAGTAACTCCTAACAGTGATATGATAGGATATGTGTCTTTTGCTATCTCACTTACTACAGGTGGCGTGATTACGTCTAGACTCATCTATGGTGCTGCAAATGGCATTGTTTCATTTTTTTTCACTAGCGAATATTCCATCTGTACATGGAGGAGTTCTTCTTTGTCCACCCATCTGTTGGTGGACTTTTTGGTTACTTTCGTATCTTGGCTATTGTAATACTGTGCAATGCAGGTTTGCCTGCCTGTGTCTTTCCAATTCTCTCTTCTTAGATTATAGGTCGAGGAGTGGGCCTGCTGGATCATACGGTAGCTCAATGTTGACCTTTGTAAGGCACCTCCATTCTGCTCTCATTTGTGGCCCTTTCCAAGTTACGTCCCAATTGAAGTTGAGGGTATGCATTTCTCCACAACACCTTCAGCATTTATTGTTTGTAGTTTTCTTGCTGATGGTTATTCTGACAAGTGTGAGCTGATACCTCTTTGTGGTTGAATTCGCGTGTGCCTCATAATCCGTTGAAATTGACCTTTAAGGCATGTCCATTTTATTTTTCAAGCTGTGATTACCCCTTAGTTCTTCAAAGTGTTCTCTTAAAGTATGTGTCACATTTTGAAATGTTTTGGCCATTACCTCCCTCAAGACATTTTGAGGGCAGGTTTCATTGACAGTTCTGCAGTACTTGTTCCTACGAAATGACCATTAGCACAGGCTTTAAAGCTGCTTTTGCAGCTAACTGCCAGAGGGTGGCAGCCCTTCTATGTTCCCCATCCTGGTAACTAGGGAAAAGCCCTTGCGGCCTGTGGTGTTTCTCGCGTATAAATTAGAGTGGAGTGTGCCCGGACAAACCCACACAAGCTGATGTCTCCTTACTTTAGTTGGATTTTTAAATTTGATTTTTATTTTTTATTGGAGTAATTTTCCACTGAGTACGTGGACCACTTCTACTTTGTGCATTCCTCGGTTGATGGACATTTTCATTGCTTCCAAGTGTTGGCGATGGTAAATATTGTTGGAGTGCATGATTGCCAGCCTGTGACTTTTTGATTCTCATTTTCTCAGGTGATAGGCCCAGCAGTGGGTGTGATTGATTGACTGGTAGCCCCGTGTTTCCCTTTTCAAAGCACCTTCTTTGTGTTTACATTAGTGGCTCTTACCACGTCCCACTTAGAATCGAGGGTACGCATTTCTCCACAATCGATTTAGCGTTTATTGTTTGCAGCATTTATGCTAATGGCCCTCCTGGCTGCTGTGAGCTGATAGGGTTCTGTAATTTGGCTTTGCATGTCTTTGAAAATTCGTAAAACTCATCATTTTTCTCCGCCGTTTTCTTTTCTCTTAAAAAAAAGGAAACAATTGGGAGTACAATATAACTCTTGAAATTGTCTTCTTGGAAGGTTGCCCTCTTTTGAATTTTTTGGTCGATTTTCCACGCCAGAGTTTTTTTAGAGAGCAGGTGTCATTGCCCGAACTGCAAGTTTGGTGAATATTTCGTGACCTTTAGCAATGGGTTTTAAGCTGCTGTTGTGGGAAGTGGCCTCAAGGAGGCAGCATTTCTCCATTCCCAAATCTGGGTACTAGGGCAGCAGAGCCTTTCTGGAAGTTGTGTTCCTAGGTTGTAAATTACATTGGAATGTGCATGGAGAAACCCCCATAAGTTTATGTCTCATTATTTCTTCTTGGTTTTTAAAAGTGTTTTAATTGGAGTAAAGCTTAGAATATTGTTTGTCCTAGGTGGACACAATCTGGTTCATTTGTACATTATATATGTCTATTCAAGTACAGATCCTCTTCCCATGTAAAATGTTACAGAGGGTTCCGCAGACCTCCCTTGCTATATGGTCGGTCTTTTTGAGATATGTATATAATATGTGTTTGTATACATATAGTAACACTAATCTTAATTTATCCATTCCCCCCACCTTTCCTTTAAGATGAGCATAGTTTGTTGTCTAAGTCTGTGAGTGTCTTTCTCTGTGGAAATATGTTCATTTGTGTCAGTTATTAGATAACGCCTATAAGTGATATCATAGAATATAGGTCTTTTACTTTCCGACTTACCTCATGTTTCGTGATTATCTCCAGACTCATTTGTGGTGCCTCAGAGAGCAACGGTTCATCGTTTTCCATGGCTAATATTCCATTGTGTGCATGGACCACTTCTTCTTTATCCATTCACCTCTTGTTGGATATTTTGATTGCTTCACTGTCTTGGCTATTGTGAATAAGGCTGCACTGCAGCTTTTGCGGCCTGTGTCTTCTCGATTCTTGTCTTCTCAGGTGAGAGGTCCATTGGTGCGCCTGCTGGATTGAGTGGTACCTCCATTTTTACTTTTCAACACAGCTCCTTTCTTTTCTCATTATTGGCTGTTACCCCTTTACGTCTCACCAGCAGGTAGAGGGGACACAGTTCTTTAAAACCCCTTCAGCATTTATTGTTTGTGGACTTTTTGCTGATGGTCAGTCGACGGGTGTAAGTTGAAACTTTTTGTAGATTAGATTGCATGGGTCTAACGCTCCCTGAGGTTGAGCTTTTATCCATTTTCCTTTTTTTTTTAAAGGGCGTGAGTAAAATTTAACTCTTCATACTCTCTTCTTGAAACATTTGCCTTTTTTGAATTTTTTTGTCCATACCCTACTTCAGCACAATTTTTTAGGCCAGGCGTCCTTTACAGCCCTGAGTCCTTGTGAATGTTAAGTGACCATTAGCTGTGAGTTTAAAGCTGCTCTTGCAGGAAACGGCCACAAGGTGGCAGCATTTCTCATTTACCAAATTTGGTAACTGGGGAAACAGAGCCTTAATGGAAGTGGTGTTCTAGGTTGTAAATTCGAATGGAATGTGCCAGGAAAAAAGCCCTTTAAGTTTATGTCTCGTTACTTCTTGTTCATATTTGTAATTTACTTTTTATTTTTTATCCCAGCAAATTTGATTACAATGGTTTGTTTGTTCTAGGTGTGCAAGATGTGGTTCTTTCTCACATATACGTGTATCTATTCTTCCTCGCATCCTTTTCCCACGTAGGTTATGGCACAATGTTGAGTAGTCTTCTCCTGGTCTTCCGTACGTCTTTGGTGATTATATATTTCACATGGTTTGTATATCTCTGTTAACCCCAATATGGTAATGTATCCAATCCTCATCCCTTTCTATTGGGTGAACCGTAAGTTTTTTTAATGAATCTGTGATTGCCTTTCTCTGTGGAAATATCCTCATTGGTATCAATTTTTAAGTAACTCCTAACAGTGATATGATAGGATATGTGTCTTTTGCTATCTCACTTACTACAGGTGGCGTGATTACGTCTAGACTCATCTATGGTGCTGCAAATGGCATTGTTTCATTTTTTTTCACTAGCGAATATTCCATCTGTACATGGAGGAGTTCTTCTTTGTCCACCCATCTGTTGGTGGACTTTTTGGTTACTTTCGTATCTTGGCTATTGTAATACTGTGCAATGCAGATTTGCCTGCCTGTGTCTTTCCAATTCTCTCTTCTTAGATTATAGGTCGAGGAGTGGGCCTGCTGGATCATACGGTAGCTCAATGTTGACCTTTGTAAGGCACCTCCATTCTGCTCTCATTTGTGGCCCTTTCCAAGTTACGTCCCACTTGAAGTTGAGGGTATGCATTTCTCCACAACACCTTCAGCATTTATTGTTTGTAGTTTTCTTGCTGATGGTTATTCTGACAAGTGTGAGCTGATACCTCTTTGTGGTTGAATTCGCGTGTGCCTCATAATCCGTTGAAATTGACCTTTAAGGCATGTCCATTTTATTTTTCAAGCTGTGATTACCCCTTAGTTCTTCAAAGTGTTCTCTTAAAGTATGTGTCACATTTTGAAATGTTTTGGCCATTACCTCCCTCAAGACATTTTGAGGGCAGGTTTCATTGACAGTTCTGCAGTACTTGTTCCTACGAAATGACCATTAGCACAGGCTTTAAAGCTGCTTTTGCAGCTAACTGCCAGAGGGTGGCAGCCCTTCTATGTTCCCCATCCTGGTAACTAGGGAAAAGCCCTTGCGGCCTGTGGTGTTTCTCGCGTATAAATTAGAGTGGAGTGTGCCCGGACAAACCCACACAAGCTGATGTCTCCTTACTTTAGTTGGATTTTTAAATTTGATTTTTATTTTTTATTGGAGTAATTTTCCACTGAGTACGTGGACCACTTCTACTTTGTGCATTCCTCGGTTGATGGACATTTTCATTGCTTCCAAGTGTTGGCGATGGTAAATATTGTTGGAGTGCAGGATTGCCAGCCTGTGACTTTTTGATTCTCATTTTCTCAGGTGATAGGCCCAGCAGTGGGTGTGATTGATTGACTGGTAGCCCCGTGTTTCCCTTTTCAAAGCACCTTCTTTGTGTTTACATTAGTGGCTCTTACCACGTCCCACTTAGAATCGAGGGTACGCATTTCTCCACAATCGATTTAGCGTTTATTGTTTGCAGCATTTATGCTAATGGCCCTCCTGGCTGCTGTGAGCTGATAGGGTTCTGTAATTTGGCTTTGCATGTCTTTGAAAATTCGTAAAACTCATCATTTTTCTCCGCCGTTTTCTTTTCTCTTAAAAAAAAGGAAACAATTGGGAGTACAATATAACTCTTGAAATTGTCTTCTTGGAAGGTTGCCCTCTTTTGAATTTTTTGGTCGATTTTCCACGCCAGAGTTTTTTTAGAGAGCAGGTGTCATTGCCCGAACTGCAAGTTTGGTGAATATTTCGTGACCTTTAGCAATGGGTTTTAAGCTGCTGTTGTGGGAAGTGGCCTCAAGGAGGCAGCATTTCTCCATTCCCAAATCTGGGTACTAGGGCAGCAGAACCTTTCTGGAAGTTGTGTTCCTAGGTTGTAAATTACATTGGAATGTGCATGGAGAAACCCCCATAAGTTTATGTCTCATTATTTCTTCTTGGTTTTTAAAAGTGTTTTAATTGGAGTAAAGCTTAGAATATTGTTTGTCCTAGGTGGACACAATCTGGTTCATTTGTACATTATATATGTCTATTCAAGTACAGATCCTCTTCCCATGTAAAATGTTACAGAGGGTTCCGCAGACCTCCCTTGCTATATGGTCGGTCTTTTTGAGATATGTATATAATATGTGTTTGTATACATATAGTAACACTAATCTTAATTTATCCATTCCCCCCACCTTTCCTTTAAGATGAGCATAGTTTGTTGTCTAAGTCTGTGAGTGTCTTTCTCTGTGGAAATATGTTCATTTGTGTCAGTTATTAGATAACGCCTATAAGTGATATCATAGAATATAGGTCTTTTACTTTCCGACTTACCTCATGTTTCGTGATTATCTCCAGACTCATTTGTGGTGCCTCAGAGAGCAACGGTTCATCGTTTTCCATGGCTAATATTCCATTGTGTGCATGGACCACTTCTTCTTTATCCATTCACCTCTTGTTGGATATTTTGATTGCTTCACTGTCTTGGCTATTGTGAATAAGGCTGCACTGCAGCTTTTGCGGCCTGTGTCTTCTCGATTCTTGTCTTCTCAGGTGAGAGGTCCATTGGTGCGCCTGCTGGATTGAGTGGTACCTCCATTTTTACTTTTCAACACAGCTCCTTTCTTTTCTCATTATTGGCTGTTACCCCTTTACGTCTCACCAGCAGGTAGAGGGGACACAGTTCTTTAAAACCCCTTCAGCATTTATTGTTTGTGGACTTTTTGCTGATGGTCAGTCGACGGGTGTAAGTTGAAACTTTTTGTAGATTAGATTGCATGGGTCTAACGCTCCCTGAGGTTGAGCTTTTATCCATTTTCCTTTTTTTTTTAAAGGGCGTGAGTAAAATTTAACTCTTCATACTCTCTTCTTGAAACATTTGCCTTTTTTGAATTTTTTTGTCCATACCCTACTTCAGCACAATTTTTTAGGCCAGGCGTCCTTTACAGCCCTGAGTCCTTGTGAATGTTAAGTGACCATTAGCTGTGAGTTTAAAGCTGCTCTTGCAGGAAACGGCCACAAGGTGGCAGCATTTCTCATTTACCAAATTTGGTAACTGGGGAAACAGAGCCTTAATGGAAGTGGTGTTCTAGGTTGTAAATTCGAATGGAATGTGCCAGGAAAAAAGCCCTTTAAGTTTATGTCTCGTTACTTCTTGTTCATATTTGTAATTTACTTTTTATTTTTTATCCCAGCAAATTTGATTACAATGGTTTGTTTGTTCTAGGTGTGCAAGATGTGGTTCTTTCTCACATATACGTGTATCTATTCTTCCTCGCATCCTTTTCCCACGTAGGTTATGGCACAATGTTGAGTAGTCTTCTCCTGGTCTTCCGTACGTCTTTGGTGATTATATATTTCACATGGTTTGTATATCTCTGTTAACCCCAATATGGTAATGTATCCAATCCTCATCCCTTTCTATTGGGTGAACCGTAAGTTTTTTTAATGAATCTGTGATTGCCTTTCTCTGTGGAAATATCCTCATTGGTATCAATTTTTAAGTAACTCCTAACAGTGATATGATAGGATATGTGTCTTTTGCTATCTCACTTACTACAGGTGGCGTGATTACGTCTAGACTCATCTATGGTGCTGCAAATGGCATTGTTTCATTTTTTTTCACTAGCGAATATTCCATCTGTACATGGAGGAGTTCTTCTTTGTCCACCCATCTGTTGGTGGACTTTTTGGTTACTTTCGTATCTTGGCTATTGTAATACTGTGCAATGCAGATTTGCCTGCCTGTGTCTTTCCAATTCTCTCTTCTTAGATTATAGGTCGAGGAGTGGGCCTGCTGGATCATACGGTAGCTCAATGTTGACCTTTGTAAGGCACCTCCATTCTGCTCTCATTTGTGGCCCTTTCCAAGTTACGTCCCACTTGAAGTTGAGGGTATGCATTTCTCCACAACACCTTCAGCATTTATTGTTTGTAGTTTTCTTGCTGATGGTTATTCTGACAAGTGTGAGCTGATACCTCTTTGTGGTTGAATTCGCGTGTGCCTCATAATCCGTTGAAATTGACCTTTAAGGCATGTCCATTTTATTTTTCAAGCTGTGATTACCCCTTAGTTCTTCAAAGTGTTCTCTTAAAGTATGTGTCACATTTTGAAATGTTTTGGCCATTACCTCCCTCAAGACATTTTGAGGGCAGGTTTCATTGACAGTTCTGCAGTACTTGTTCCTACGAAATGACCATTAGCACAGGCTTTAAAGCTGCTTTTGCAGCTAACTGCCAGAGGGTGGCAGCCCTTCTATGTTCCCCATCCTGGTAACTAGGGAAAAGCCCTTGCGGCCTGTGGTGTTTCTCGCGTATAAATTAGAGTGGAGTGTGCCCGGACAAACCCACACAAGCTGATGTCTCCTTACTTTAGTTGGATTTTTAAATTTGATTTTTATTTTTTATTGGAGTAATTTTCCACTGAGTACGTGGACCACTTCTACTTTGTGCATTCCTCGGTTGATGGACATTTTCATTGCTTCCAAGTGTTGGCGATGGTAAATATTGTTGGAGTGCAGGATTGCCAGCCTGTGACTTTTTGATTCTCATTTTCTCAGGTGATAGGCCCAGCAGTGGGTGTGATTGATTGACTGGTAGCCCCGTGTTTCCCTTTTCAAAGCACCTTCTTTGTGTTTACATTAGTGGCTCTTACCACGTCCCACTTAGAATCGAGGGTACGCATTTCTCCACAATCGATTTAGCGTTTATTGTTTGCAGCATTTATGCTAATGGCCCTCCTGGCTGCTGTGAGCTGATAGGGTTCTGTAATTTGGCTTTGCATGTCTTTGAAAATTCGTAAAACTCATCATTTTTCTCCGCCGTTTTCTTTTCTCTTAAAAAAAAGGAAACAATTGGGAGTACAATATAACTCTTGAAATTGTCTTCTTGGAAGGTTGCCCTCTTTTGAATTTTTTGGTCGATTTTCCACGCCAGAGTTTTTTTAGAGAGCAGGTGTCATTTCCCGAACTGCAAGTTTGGTGAATATTTCGTGACCTTTAGCAATGGGTTTTAAGCTGCTGTTGTGGGAAGTGGCCTCAAGGAGGCAGCATTTCTCCATTCCCAAATCTGGGTACTAGGGCAGCAGAACCTTTCTGGAAGTTGTGTTCCTAGGTTGTAAATTACATTGGAATGTGCATGGAGAAACCCCCATAAGTTTATGTCTCATTATTTCTTCTTGGTTTTTAAAAGTGTTTTAATTGGAGTAAAGCTTAGAATATTGTTTGTCCTAGGTGGACACAATCTGGTTCATTTGTACATTATATATGTCTATTCAAGTACAGATCCTCTTCCCATGTAAAATGTTACAGAGGGTTCCGCAGACCTCCCTTGCTATATGGTCGGTCTTTTTGAGATATGTATATAATATGTGTTTGTATACATATAGTAACACTAATCTTAATTTATCCATTCCCCCCACCTTTCCTTTAAGATGAGCATAGTTTGTTGTCTAAGTCTGTGAGTGTCTTTCTCTGTGGAAATATGTTCATTTGTGTCAGTTATTAGATAACGCCTATAAGTGATATCATAGAATATAGGTCTTTTACTTTCCGACTTACCTCATGTTTCGTGATTATCTCCAGACTCATTTGTGGTGCCTCAGAGAGCAACGGTTCATCGTTTTCCATGGCTAATATTCCATTGTGTGCATGGACCACTTCTTCTTTATCCATTCACCTCTTGTTGGATATTTTGATTGCTTCACTGTCTTGGCTATTGTGAATAAGGCTGCACTGCAGCTTTTGCGGCCTGTGTCTTCTCGATTCTTGTCTTCTCAGGTGAGAGGTCCATTGGTGCGCCTGCTGGATTGAGTGGTACCTCCATTTTTACTTTTCAACACAGCTCCTTTCTTTTCTCATTATTGGCTGTTACCCCTTTACGTCTCACCAGCAGGTAGAGGGGACACAGTTCTTTAAAACCCCTTCAGCATTTATTGTTTGTGGACTTTTTGCTGATGGTCAGTCGACGGGTGTAAGTTGAAACTTTTTGTAGATTAGATTGCATGGGTCTAACGCTCCCTGAGGTTGAGCTTTTATCCATTTTCCTTTTTTTTTTAAAGGGCGTGAGTAAAATTTAACTCTTCATACTCTCTTCTTGAAACATTTGCCTTTTTTGAATTTTTTTGTCCATACCCTACTTCAGCACAATTTTTTAGGCCAGGCGTCCTTTACAGCCCTGAGTCCTTGTGAATGTTAAGTGACCATTAGCTGTGAGTTTAAAGCTGCTCTTGCAGGAAACGGCCACAAGGTGGCAGCATTTCTCATTTACCAAATTTGGTAACTGGGGAAACAGAGCCTTAATGGAAGTGGTGTTCTAGGTTGTAAATTCGAATGGAATGTGCCAGGAAAAAAGCCCTTTAAGTTTATGTCTCGTTACTTCTTGTTCATATTTGTAATTTACTTTTTATTTTTTATCCCAGCAAATTTGATTACAATGGTTTGTTTGTTCTAGGTGTGCAAGATGTGGTTCTTTCTCACATATACGTGTATCTATTCTTCCTCGCATCCTTTTCCCACGTAGGTTATGGCACAATGTTGAGTAGTCTTCTCCTGGTCTTCCGTACGTCTTTGGTGATTATATATTTCACATGGTTTGTATATCTCTGTTAACCCCAATATGGTAATGTATCCAATCCTCATCCCTTTCTATTGGGTGAACCGTAAGTTTTTTTAATGAATCTGTGATTGCCTTTCTCTGTGGAAATATCCTCATTGGTATCAATTTTTAAGTAACTCCTAACAGTGATATGATAGGATATGTGTCTTTTGCTATCTCACTTACTACAGGTGGCGTGATTACGTCTAGACTCATCTATGGTGCTGCAAATGGCATTGTTTCATTTTTTTTCACTAGCGAATATTCCATCTGTACATGGAGGAGTTCTTCTTTGTCCACCCATCTGTTGGTGGACTTTTTGGTTACTTTCGTATCTTGGCTATTGTAATACTGTGCAATGCAGATTTGCCTGCCTGTGTCTTTCCAATTCTCTCTTCTTAGATTATAGGTCGAGGAGTGGGCCTGCTGGATCATACGGTAGCTCAATGTTGACCTTTGTAAGGCACCTCCATTCTGCTCTCATTTGTGGCCCTTTCCAAGTTACGTCCCACTTGAAGTTGAGGGTATGCATTTCTCCACAACACCTTCAGCATTTATTGTTTGTAGTTTTCTTGCTGATGGTTATTCTGACAAGTGTGAGCTGATACCTCTTTGTGGTTGAATTCGCGTGTGCCTCATAATCCGTTGAAATTGACCTTTAAGGCATGTCCATTTTATTTTTCAAGCTGTGATTACCCCTTAGTTCTTCAAAGTGTTCTCTTAAAGTATGTGTCACATTTTGAAATGTTTTGGCCATTACCTCCCTCAAGACATTTTGAGGGCAGGTTTCATTGACAGTTCTGCAGTACTTGTTCCTACGAAATGACCATTAGCACAGGCTTTAAAGCTGCTTTTGCAGCTAACTGCCAGAGGGTGGCAGCCCTTCTATGTTCCCCATCCTGGTAACTAGGGAAAAGCCCTTGCGGCCTGTGGTGTTTCTCGCGTATAAATTAGAGTGGAGTGTGCCCGGACAAACCCACACAAGCTGATGTCTCCTTACTTTAGTTGGATTTTTAAATTTGATTTTTATTTTTTATTGGAGTAATTTTCCACTGAGTACGTGGACCACTTCTACTTTGTGCATTCCTCGGTTGATGGACATTTTCATTGCTTCCAAGTGTTGGCGATGGTAAATATTGTTGGAGTGCAGGATTGCCAGCCTGTGACTTTTTGATTCTCATTTTCTCAGGTGATAGGCCCAGCAGTGGGTGTGATTGATTGACTGGTAGCCCCGTGTTTCCCTTTTCAAAGCACCTTCTTTGTGTTTACATTAGTGGCTCTTACCACGTCCCACTTAGAATCGAGGGTACGCATTTCTCCACAATCGATTTAGCGTTTATTGTTTGCAGCATTTATGCTAATGGCCCTCCTGGCTGCTGTGAGCTGATAGGGTTCTGTAATTTGGCTTTGCATGTCTTTGAAAATTCGTAAAACTCATCATTTTTCTCCGCCGTTTTCTTTTCTCTTAAAAAAAAGGAAACAATTGGGAGTACAATATAACTCTTGAAATTGTCTTCTTGGAAGGTTGCCCTCTTTTGAATTTTTTGGTCGATTTTCCACGCCAGAGTTTTTTTAGAGAGCAGGTGTCATTGCCCGAACTGCAAGTTTGGTGAATATTTCGTGACCTTTAGCAATGGGTTTTAAGCTGCTGTTGTGGGAAGTGGCCTCAAGGAGGCAGCATTTCTCCATTCCCAAATCTGGGTACTAGGGCAGCAGAACCTTTCTGGAAGTTGTGTTCCTAGGTTGTAAATTACATTGGAATGTGCATGGAGAAACCCCCATAAGTTTATGTCTCATTATTTCTTCTTGGTTTTTAAAAGTGTTTTAATTGGAGTAAAGCTTAGAATATTGTTTGTCCTAGGTGGACACAATCTGGTTCATTTGTACATTATATATGTCTATTCAAGTACAGATCCTCTTCCCATGTAAAATGTTACAGAGGGTTCCGCAGACCTCCCTTGCTATATGGTCGGTCTTTTTGAGATATGTATATAATATGTGTTTGTATACATATAGTAACACTAATCTTAATTTATCCATTCCCCCCACCTTTCCTTTAAGATGAGCATAGTTTGTTGTCTAAGTCTGTGAGTGTCTTTCTCTGTGGAAATATGTTCATTTGTGTCAGTTATTAGATAACGCCTATAAGTGATATCATAGAATATAGGTCTTTTACTTTCCGACTTACCTCATGTTTCGTGATTATCTCCAGACTCATTTGTGGTGCCTCAGAGAGCAACGGTTCATCGTTTTCCATGGCTAATATTCCATTGTGTGCATGGACCACTTCTTCTTTATCCATTCACCTCTTGTTGGATATTTTGATTGCTTCACTGTCTTGGCTATTGTGAATAAGGCTGCACTGCAGCTTTTGCGGCCTGTGTCTTCTCGATTCTTGTCTTCTCAGGTGAGAGGTCCATTGGTGCGCCTGCTGGATTGAGTGGTACCTCCATTTTTACTTTTCAACACAGCTCCTTTCTTTTCTCATTATTGGCTGTTACCCCTTTACGTCTCACCAGCAGGTAGAGGGGACACAGTTCTTTAAAACCCCTTCAGCATTTATTGTTTGTGGACTTTTTGCTGATGGTCAGTCGACGGGTGTAAGTTGAAACTTTTTGTAGATTAGATTGCATGGGTCTAACGCTCCCTGAGGTTGAGCTTTTATCCATTTTCCTTTTTTTTTTAAAGGGCGTGAGTAAAATTTAACTCTTCATACTCTCTTCTTGAAACATTTGCCTTTTTTGAATTTTTTTGTCCATACCCTACTTCAGCACAATTTTTTAGGCCAGGCGTCCTTTACAGCCCTGAGTCCTTGTGAATGTTAAGTGACCATTAGCTGTGAGTTTAAAGCTGCTCTTGCAGGAAACGGCCACAAGGTGGCAGCATTTCTCATTTACCAAATTTGGTAACTGGGGAAACAGAGCCTTAATGGAAGTGGTGTTCTAGGTTGTAAATTCGAATGGAATGTGCCAGGAAAAAAGCCCTTTAAGTTTATGTCTCGTTACTTCTTGTTCATATTTGTAATTTACTTTTTATTTTTTATCCCAGCAAATTTGATTACAATGGTTTGTTTGTTCTAGGTGTGCAAGATGTGGTTCTTTCTCACATATACGTGTATCTATTCTTCCTCGCATCCTTTTCCCACGTAGGTTATGGCACAATGTTGAGTAGTCTTCTCCTGGTCTTCCGTACGTCTTTGGTGATTATATATTTCACATGGTTTGTATATCTCTGTTAACCCCAATATGGTAATGTATCCAATCCTCATCCCTTTCTATTGGGTGAACCGTAAGTTTTTTTAATGAATCTGTGATTGCCTTTCTCTGTGGAAATATCCTCATTGGTATCAATTTTTAAGTAACTCCTAACAGTGATATGATAGGATATGTGTCTTTTGCTATCTCACTTACTACAGGTGGCGTGATTACGTCTAGACTCATCTATGGTGCTGCAAATGGCATTGTTTCATTTTTTTTCACTAGCGAATATTCCATCTGTACATGGAGGAGTTCTTCTTTGTCCACCCATCTGTTGGTGGACTTTTTGGTTACTTTCGTATCTTGGCTATTGTAATACTGTGCAATGCAGATTTGCCTGCCTGTGTCTTTCCAATTCTCTCTTCTTAGATTATAGGTCGAGGAGTGGGCCTGCTGGATCATACGGTAGCTCAATGTTGACCTTTGTAAGGCACCTCCATTCTGCTCTCATTTGTGGCCCTTTCCAAGTTACGTCCCACTTGAAGTTGAGGGTATGCATTTCTCCACAACACCTTCAGCATTTATTGTTTGTAGTTTTCTTGCTGATGGTTATTCTGACAAGTGTGAGCTGATACCTCTTTGTGGTTGAATTCGCGTGTGCCTCATAATCCGTTGAAATTGACCTTTAAGGCATGTCCATTTTATTTTTCAAGCTGTGATTACCCCTTAGTTCTTCAAAGTGTTCTCTTAAAGTATGTGTCACATTTTGAAATGTTTTGGCCATTACCTCCCTCAAGACATTTTGAGGGCAGGTTTCATTGACAGTTCTGCAGTACTTGTTCCTACGAAATGACCATTAGCACAGGCTTTAAAGCTGCTTTTGCAGCTAACTGCCAGAGGGTGGCAGCCCTTCTATGTTCCCCATCCTGGTAACTAGGGAAAAGCCCTTGCGGCCTGTGGTGTTTCTCGCGTATAAATTAGAGTGGAGTGTGCCCGGACAAACCCACACAAGCTGATGTCTCCTTACTTTAGTTGGATTTTTAAATTTGATTTTTATTTTTTATTGGAGTAATTTTCCACTGAGTACGTGGACCACTTCTACTTTGTGCATTCCTCGGTTGATGGACATTTTCATTGCTTCCAAGTGTTGGCGATGGTAAATATTGTTGGAGTGCAGGATTGCCAGCCTGTGACTTTTTGATTCTCATTTTCTCAGGTGATAGGCCCAGCAGTGGGTGTGATTGATTGACTGGTAGCCCCGTGTTTCCCTTTTCAAAGCACCTTCTTTGTGTTTACATTAGTGGCTCTTACCACGTCCCACTTAGAATCGAGGGTACGCATTTCTCCACAATCGATTTAGCGTTTATTGTTTGCAGCATTTATGCTAATGGCCCTCCTGGCTGCTGTGAGCTGATAGGGTTCTGTAATTTGGCTTTGCATGTCTTTGAAAATTCGTAAAACTCATCATTTTTCTCCGCCGTTTTCTTTTCTCTTAAAAAAAAGGAAACAATTGGGAGTACAATATAACTCTTGAAATTGTCTTCTTGGAAGGTTGCCCTCTTTTGAATTTTTTGGTCGATTTTCCACGCCAGAGTTTTTTTAGAGAGCAGGTGTCATTGCCCGAACTGCAAGTTTGGTGAATATTTCGTGACCTTTAGCAATGGGTTTTAAGCTGCTGTTGTGGGAAGTGGCCTCAAGGAGGCAGCATTTCTCCATTCCCAAATCTGGGTACTAGGGCAGCAGAACCTTTCTGGAAGTTGTGTTCCTAGGTTGTAAATTACATTGGAATGTGCATGGAGAAACCCCCATAAGTTTATGTCTCATTATTTCTTCTTGGTTTTTAAAAGTGTTTTAATTGGAGTAAAGCTTAGAATATTGTTTGTCCTAGGTGGACACAATCTGGTTCATTTGTACATTATATATGTCTATTCAAGTACAGATCCTCTTCCCATGTAAAATGTTACAGAGGGTTCCGCAGACCTCCCTTGCTATATGGTCGGTCTTTTTGAGATATGTATATAATATGTGTTTGTATACATATAGTAACACTAATCTTAATTTATCCATTCCCCCCACCTTTCCTTTAAGATGAGCATAGTTTGTTGTCTAAGTCTGTGAGTGTCTTTCTCTGTGGAAATATGTTCATTTGTGTCAGTTATTAGATAACGCCTATAAGTGATATCATAGAATATAGGTCTTTTACTTTCCGACTTACCTCATGTTTCGTGATTATCTCCAGACTCATTTGTGGTGCCTCAGAGAGCAACGGTTCATCGTTTTCCATGGCTAATATTCCATTGTGTGCATGGACCACTTCTTCTTTATCCATTCACCTCTTGTTGGATATTTTGATTGCTTCACTGTCTTGGCTATTGTGAATAAGGCTGCACTGCAGCTTTTGCGGCCTGTGTCTTCTCGATTCTTGTCTTCTCAGGTGAGAGGTCCATTGGTGCGCCTGCTGGATTGAGTGGTACCTCCATTTTTACTTTTCAACACAGCTCCTTTCTTTTCTCATTATTGGCTGTTACCCCTTTACGTCTCACCAGCAGGTAGAGGGGACACAGTTCTTTAAAACCCCTTCAGCATTTATTGTTTGTGGACTTTTTGCTGATGGTCAGTCGACGGGTGTAAGTTGAAACTTTTTGTAGATTAGATTGCATGGGTCTAACGCTCCCTGAGGTTGAGCTTTTATCCATTTTCCTTTTTTTTTTAAAGGGCGTGAGTAAAATTTAACTCTTCATACTCTCTTCTTGAAACATTTGCCTTTTTTGAATTTTTTTGTCCATACCCTACTTCAGCACAATTTTTTAGGCCAGGCGTCCTTTACAGCCCTGAGTCCTTGTGAATGTTAAGTGACCATTAGCTGTGAGTTTAAAGCTGCTCTTGCAGGAAACGGCCACAAGGTGGCAGCATTTCTCATTTACCAAATTTGGTAACTGGGGAAACAGAGCCTTAATGGAAGTGGTGTTCTAGGTTGTAAATTCGAATGGAATGTGCCAGGAAAAAAGCCCTTTAAGTTTATGTCTCGTTACTTCTTGTTCATATTTGTAATTTACTTTTTATTTTTTATCCCAGCAAATTTGATTACAATGGTTTGTTTGTTCTAGGTGTGCAAGATGTGGTTCTTTCTCACATATACGTGTATCTATTCTTCCTCGCATCCTTTTCCCACGTAGGTTATGGCACAATGTTGAGTAGTCTTCTCCTGGTCTTCCGTACGTCTTTGGTGATTATATATTTCACATGGTTTGTATATCTCTGTTAACCCCAATATGGTAATGTATCCAATCCTCATCCCTTTCTATTGGGTGAACCGTAAGTTTTTTTAATGAATCTGTGATTGCCTTTCTCTGTGGAAATATCCTCATTGGTATCAATTTTTAAGTAACTCCTAACAGTGATATGATAGGATATGTGTCTTTTGCTATCTCACTTACTACAGGTGGCGTGATTACGTCTAGACTCATCTATGGTGCTGCAAATGGCATTGTTTCATTTTTTTTCACTAGCGAATATTCCATCTGTACATGGAGGAGTTCTTCTTTGTCCACCCATCTGTTGGTGGACTTTTTGGTTACTTTCGTATCTTGGCTATTGTAATACTGTGCAATGCAGATTTGCCTGCCTGTGTCTTTCCAATTCTCTCTTCTTAGATTATAGGTCGAGGAGTGGGCCTGCTGGATCATACGGTAGCTCAATGTTGACCTTTGTAAGGCACCTCCATTCTGCTCTCATTTGTGGCCCTTTCCAAGTTACGTCCCACTTGAAGTTGAGGGTATGCATTTCTCCACAACACCTTCAGCATTTATTGTTTGTAGTTTTCTTGCTGATGGTTATTCTGACAAGTGTGAGCTGATACCTCTTTGTGGTTGAATTCGCGTGTGCCTCATAATCCGTTGAAATTGACCTTTAAGGCATGTCCATTTTATTTTTCAAGCTGTGATTACCCCTTAGTTCTTCAAAGTGTTCTCTTAAAGTATGTGTCACATTTTGAAATGTTTTGGCCATTACCTCCCTCAAGACATTTTGAGGGCAGGTTTCATTGACAGTTCTGCAGTACTTGTTCCTACGAAATGACCATTAGCACAGGCTTTAAAGCTGCTTTTGCAGCTAACTGCCAGAGGGTGGCAGCCCTTCTATGTTCCCCATCCTGGTAACTAGGGAAAAGCCCTTGCGGCCTGTGGTGTTTCTCGCGTATAAATTAGAGTGGAGTGTGCCCGGACAAACCCACACAAGCTGATGTCTCCTTACTTTAGTTGGATTTTTAAATTTGATTTTTATTTTTTATTGGAGTAATTTTCCACTGAGTACGTGGACCACTTCTACTTTGTGCATTCCTCGGTTGATGGACATTTTCATTGCTTCCAAGTGTTGGCGATGGTAAATATTGTTGGAGTGCAGGATTGCCAGCCTGTGACTTTTTGATTCTCATTTTCTCAGGTGATAGGCCCAGCAGTGGGTGTGATTGATTGACTGGTAGCCCCGTGTTTCCCTTTTCAAAGCACCTTCTTTGTGTTTACATTAGTGGCTCTTACCACGTCCCACTTAGAATCGAGGGTACGCATTTCTCCACAATCGATTTAGCGTTTATTGTTTGCAGCATTTATGCTAATGGCCCTCCTGGCTGCTGTGAGCTGATAGGGTTCTGTAATTTGGCTTTGCATGTCTTTGAAAATTCGTAAAACTCATCATTTTTCTCCGCCGTTTTCTTTTCTCTTAAAAAAAAGGAAACAATTGGGAGTACAATATAACTCTTGAAATTGTCTTCTTGGAAGGTTGCCCTCTTTTGAATTTTTTGGTCGATTTTCCACGCCAGAGTTTTTTTAGAGAGCAGGTGTCATTGCCCGAACTGCAAGTTTGGTGAATATTTCGTGACCTTTAGCAATGGGTTTTAAGCTGCTGTTGTGGGAAGTGGCCTCAAGGAGGCAGCATTTCTCCATTCCCAAATCTGGGTACTAGGGCAGCAGAACCTTTCTGGAAGTTGTGTTCCTAGGTTGTAAATTACATTGGAATGTGCATGGAGAAACCCCCATAAGTTTATGTCTCATTATTTCTTCTTGGTTTTTAAAAGTGTTTTAATTGGAGTAAAGCTTAGAATATTGTTTGTCCTAGGTGGACACAATCTGGTTCATTTGTACATTATATATGTCTATTCAAGTACAGATCCTCTTCCCATGTAAAATGTTACAGAGGGTTCCGCAGACCTCCCTTGCTATATGGTCGGTCTTTTTGAGATATGTATATAATATGTGTTTGTATACATATAGTAACACTAATCTTAATTTATCCATTCCCCCCACCTTTCCTTTAAGATGAGCATAGTTTGTTGTCTAAGTCTGTGAGTGTCTTTCTCTGTGGAAATATGTTCATTTGTGTCAGTTATTAGATAACGCCTATAAGTGATATCATAGAATATAGGTCTTTTACTTTCCGACTTACCTCATGTTTCGTGATTATCTCCAGACTCATTTGTGGTGCCTCAGAGAGCAACGGTTCATCGTTTTCCATGGCTAATATTCCATTGTGTGCATGGACCACTTCTTCTTTATCCATTCACCTCTTGTTGGATATTTTGATTGCTTCACTGTCTTGGCTATTGTGAATAAGGCTGCACTGCAGCTTTTGCGGCCTGTGTCTTCTCGATTCTTGTCTTCTCAGGTGAGAGGTCCATTGGTGCGCCTGCTGGATTGAGTGGTACCTCCATTTTTACTTTTCAACACAGCTCCTTTCTTTTCTCATTATTGGCTGTTACCCCTTTACGTCTCACCAGCAGGTAGAGGGGACACAGTTCTTTAAAACCCCTTCAGCATTTATTGTTTGTGGACTTTTTGCTGATGGTCAGTCGACGGGTGTAAGTTGAAACTTTTTGTAGATTAGATTGCATGGGTCTAACGCTCCCTGAGGTTGAGCTTTTATCCATTTTCCTTTTTTTTTTAAAGGGCGTGAGTAAAATTTAACTCTTCATACTCTCTTCTTGAAACATTTGCCTTTTTTGAATTTTTTTGTCCATACCCTACTTCAGCACAATTTTTTAGGCCAGGCGTCCTTTACAGCCCTGAGTCCTTGTGAATGTTAAGTGACCATTAGCTGTGAGTTTAAAGCTGCTCTTGCAGGAAACGGCCACAAGGTGGCAGCATTTCTCATTTACCAAATTTGGTAACTGGGGAAACAGAGCCTTAATGGAAGTGGTGTTCTAGGTTGTAAATTCGAATGGAATGTGCCAGGAAAAAAGCCCTTTAAGTTTATGTCTCGTTACTTCTTGTTCATATTTGTAATTTACTTTTTATTTTTTATCCCAGCAAATTTGATTACAATGGTTTGTTTGTTCTAGGTGTGCAAGATGTGGTTCTTTCTCACATATACGTGTATCTATTCTTCCTCGCATCCTTTTCCCACGTAGGTTATGGCACAATGTTGAGTAGTCTTCTCCTGGTCTTCCGTACGTCTTTGGTGATTATATATTTCACATGGTTTGTATATCTCTGTTAACCCCAATATGGTAATGTATCCAATCCTCATCCCTTTCTATTGGGTGAACCGTAAGTTTTTTTAATGAATCTGTGATTGCCTTTCTCTGTGGAAATATCCTCATTGGTATCAATTTTTAAGTAACTCCTAACAGTGATATGATAGGATATGTGTCTTTTGCTATCTCACTTACTACAGGTGGCGTGATTACGTCTAGACTCATCTATGGTGCTGCAAATGGCATTGTTTCATTTTTTTTCACTAGCGAATATTCCATCTGTACATGGAGGAGTTCTTCTTTGTCCACCCATCTGTTGGTGGACTTTTTGGTTACTTTCGTATCTTGGCTATTGTAATACTGTGCAATGCAGATTTGCCTGCCTGTGTCTTTCCAATTCTCTCTTCTTAGATTATAGGTCGAGGAGTGGGCCTGCTGGATCATACGGTAGCTCAATGTTGACCTTTGTAAGGCACCTCCATTCTGCTCTCATTTGTGGCCCTTTCCAAGTTACGTCCCACTTGAAGTTGAGGGTATGCATTTCTCCACAACACCTTCAGCATTTATTGTTTGTAGTTTTCTTGCTGATGGTTATTCTGACAAGTGTGAGCTGATACCTCTTTGTGGTTGAATTCGCGTGTGCCTCATAATCCGTTGAAATTGACCTTTAAGGCATGTCCATTTTATTTTTCAAGCTGTGATTACCCCTTAGTTCTTCAAAGTGTTCTCTTAAAGTATGTGTCACATTTTGAAATGTTTTGGCCATTACCTCCCTCAAGACATTTTGAGGGCAGGTTTCATTGACAGTTCTGCAGTACTTGTTCCTACGAAATGACCATTAGCACAGGCTTTAAAGCTGCTTTTGCAGCTAACTGCCAGAGGGTGGCAGCCCTTCTATGTTCCCCATCCTGGTAACTAGGGAAAAGCCCTTGCGGCCTGTGGTGTTTCTCGCGTATAAATTAGAGTGGAGTGTGCCCGGACAAACCCACACAAGCTGATGTCTCCTTACTTTAGTTGGATTTTTAAATTTGATTTTTATTTTTTATTGGAGTAATTTTCCACTGAGTACGTGGACCACTTCTACTTTGTGCATTCCTCGGTTGATGGACATTTTCATTGCTTCCAAGTGTTGGCGATGGTAAATATTGTTGGAGTGCAGGATTGCCAGCCTGTGACTTTTTGATTCTCATTTTCTCAGGTGATAGGCCCAGCAGTGGGTGTGATTGATTGACTGGTAGCCCCGTGTTTCCCTTTTCAAAGCACCTTCTTTGTGTTTACATTAGTGGCTCTTACCACGTCCCACTTAGAATCGAGGGTACGCATTTCTCCACAATCGATTTAGCGTTTATTGTTTGCAGCATTTATGCTAATGGCCCTCCTGGCTGCTGTGAGCTGATAGGGTTCTGTAATTTGGCTTTGCATGTCTTTGAAAATTCGTAAAACTCATCATTTTTCTCCGCCGTTTTCTTTTCTCTTAAAAAAAAGGAAACAATTGGGAGTACAATATAACTCTTGAAATTGTCTTCTTGGAAGGTTGCCCTCTTTTGAATTTTTTGGTCGATTTTCCACGCCAGAGTTTTTTTAGAGAGCAGGTGTCATTGCCCGAACTGCAAGTTTGGTGAATATTTCGTGACCTTTAGCAATGGGTTTTAAGCTGCTGTTGTGGGAAGTGGCCTCAAGGAGGCAGCATTTCTCCATTCCCAAATCTGGGTACTAGGGCAGCAGAACCTTTCTGGAAGTTGTGTTCCTAGGTTGTAAATTACATTGGAATGTGCATGGAGAAACCCCCATAAGTTTATGTCTCATTATTTCTTCTTGGTTTTTAAAAGTGTTTTAATTGGAGTAAAGCTTAGAATATTGTTTGTCCTAGGTGGACACAATCTGGTTCATTTGTACATTATATATGTCTATTCAAGTACAGATCCTCTTCCCATGTAAAATGTTACAGAGGGTTCCGCAGACCTCCCTTGCTATATGGTCGGTCTTTTTGAGATATGTATATAATATGTGTTTGTATACATATAGTAACACTAATCTTAATTTATCCATTCCCCCCACCTTTCCTTTAAGATGAGCATAGTTTGTTGTCTAAGTCTGTGAGTGTCTTTCTCTGTGGAAATATGTTCATTTGTGTCAGTTATTAGATAACGCCTATAAGTGATATCATAGAATATAGGTCTTTTACTTTCCGACTTACCTCATGTTTCGTGATTATCTCCAGACTCATTTGTGGTGCCTCAGAGAGCAACGGTTCATCGTTTTCCATGGCTAATATTCCATTGTGTGCATGGACCACTTCTTCTTTATCCATTCACCTCTTGTTGGATATTTTGATTGCTTCACTGTCTTGGCTATTGTGAATAAGGCTGCACTGCAGCTTTTGCGGCCTGTGTCTTCTCGATTCTTGTCTTCTCAGGTGAGAGGTCCATTGGTGCGCCTGCTGGATTGAGTGGTACCTCCATTTTTACTTTTCAACACAGCTCCTTTCTTTTCTCATTATTGGCTGTTACCCCTTTACGTCTCACCAGCAGGTAGAGGGGACACAGTTCTTTAAAACCCCTTCAGCATTTATTGTTTGTGGACTTTTTGCTGATGGTCAGTCGACGGGTGTAAGTTGAAACTTTTTGTAGATTAGATTGCATGGGTCTAACGCTCCCTGAGGTTGAGCTTTTATCCATTTTCCTTTTTTTTTTAAAGGGCGTGAGTAAAATTTAACTCTTCATACTCTCTTCTTGAAACATTTGCCTTTTTTGAATTTTTTTGTCCATACCCTACTTCAGCACAATTTTTTAGGCCAGGCGTCCTTTACAGCCCTGAGTCCTTGTGAATGTTAAGTGACCATTAGCTGTGAGTTTAAAGCTGCTCTTGCAGGAAACGGCCACAAGGTGGCAGCATTTCTCATTTACCAAATTTGGTAACTGGGGAAACAGAGCCTTAATGGAAGTGGTGTTCTAGGTTGTAAATTCGAATGGAATGTGCCAGGAAAAAAGCCCTTTAAGTTTATGTCTCGTTACTTCTTGTTCATATTTGTAATTTACTTTTTATTTTTTATCCCAGCAAATTTGATTACAATGGTTTGTTTGTTCTAGGTGTGCAAGATGTGGTTCTTTCTCACATATACGTGTATCTATTCTTCCTCGCATCCTTTTCCCACGTAGGTTATGGCACAATGTTGAGTAGTCTTCTCCTGGTCTTCCGTACGTCTTTGGTGATTATATATTTCACATGGTTTGTATATCTCTGTTAACCCCAATATGGTAATGTATCCAATCCTCATCCCTTTCTATTGGGTGAACCGTAAGTTTTTTTAATGAATCTGTGATTGCCTTTCTCTGTGGAAATATCCTCATTGGTATCAATTTTTAAGTAACTCCTAACAGTGATATGATAGGATATGTGTCTTTTGCTATCTCACTTACTACAGGTGGCGTGATTACGTCTAGACTCATCTATGGTGCTGCAAATGGCATTGTTTCATTTTTTTTCACTAGCGAATATTCCATCTGTACATGGAGGAGTTCTTCTTTGTCCACCCATCTGTTGGTGGACTTTTTGGTTACTTTCGTATCTTGGCTATTGTAATACTGTGCAATGCAGATTTGCCTGCCTGTGTCTTTCCAATTCTCTCTTCTTAGATTATAGGTCGAGGAGTGGGCCTGCTGGATCATACGGTAGCTCAATGTTGACCTTTGTAAGGCACCTCCATTCTGCTCTCATTTGTGGCCCTTTCCAAGTTACGTCCCACTTGAAGTTGAGGGTATGCATTTCTCCACAACACCTTCAGCATTTATTGTTTGTAGTTTTCTTGCTGATGGTTATTCTGACAAGTGTGAGCTGATACCTCTTTGTGGTTGAATTCGCGTGTGCCTCATAATCCGTTGAAATTGACCTTTAAGGCATGTCCATTTTATTTTTCAAGCTGTGATTACCCCTTAGTTCTTCAAAGTGTTCTCTTAAAGTATGTGTCACATTTTGAAATGTTTTGGCCATTACCTCCCTCAAGACATTTTGAGGGCAGGTTTCATTGACAGTTCTGCAGTACTTGTTCCTACGAAATGACCATTAGCACAGGCTTTAAAGCTGCTTTTGCAGCTAACTGCCAGAGGGTGGCAGCCCTTCTATGTTCCCCATCCTGGTAACTAGGGAAAAGCCCTTGCGGCCTGTGGTGTTTCTCGCGTATAAATTAGAGTGGAGTGTGCCCGGACAAACCCACACAAGCTGATGTCTCCTTACTTTAGTTGGATTTTTAAATTTGATTTTTATTTTTTATTGGAGTAATTTTCCACTGAGTACGTGGACCACTTCTACTTTGTGCATTCCTCGGTTGATGGACATTTTCATTGCTTCCAAGTGTTGGCGATGGTAAATATTGTTGGAGTGCATGATTGCCAGCCTGTGACTTTTTGATTCTCATTTTCTCAGGTGATAGGCCCAGCAGTGGGTGTGATTGATTGACTGGTAGCCCCGTGTTTCCCTTTTCAAAGCACCTTCTTTGTGTTTACATTAGTGGCTCTTACCACGTCCCACTTAGAATCGAGGGTACGCATTTCTCCACAATCGATTTAGCGTTTATTGTTTGCAGCATTTATGCTAATGGCCCTCCTGGCTGCTGTGAGCTGATAGGGTTCTGTAATTTGGCTTTGCATGTCTTTGAAAATTCGTAAAACTCATCATTTTTCTCCGCCGTTTTCTTTTCTCTTAAAAAAAAGGAAACAATTGGGAGTACAATATAACTCTTGAAATTGTCTTCTTGGAAGGTTGCCCTCTTTTGAATTTTTTGGTCGATTTTCCACGCCAGAGTTTTTTTAGAGAGCAGGTGTAATTTCCCGAACTGCAAGTTTGGTGAATATTTCGTGACCTTTAGCAATGGGTTTAAAGCTGCTGTTGTGGGAAGTGGCCTCAAGGAGGCAGCATTTCTCCATTCCCAAATCTGGGTACTAGGGCAGCAGAGCCTTTCTGGAAGTTGTGTTCCTAGGTTGTAAATTACATTGGAATGTGCATGGAGAAACCCCCATAAGTTTATGTCTCATTATTTCTTCTTGGTTTTTAAAAGTTTTTTAATTGGAGTAAAGCTTAGAATATTGTTTGTCCTAGGTGGACACAATCTGGTTCATTTGTACATTATATATGTCTATTCAAGTACAGATCCTCTTCCCATGTAAAATGTTACAGAGGGTTCCGCAGACCTCCCTTGCTATATGGTCGGTCTTTTTGAGATATGTATATAATATGTGTTTGTATACATATAGTAACACTAATCTTAATTTATCCATTCCCCCCACCTTTCCTTTAAGATGAGCATAGTTTGTTGTCTAAGTCTGTGAGTGTCTTTCTCTGTGGAAATATGTTCATTTGTGTCAGTTATTAGATAACGCCTATAAGTGATATCATAGAATATAGGTCTTTTACTTTCCGACTTACCTCATGTTTCGTGATTATCTCCAGACTCATTTGTGGTGCCTCAGAGAGCAACGGTTCATCGTTTTCCATGGCTAATATTCCATTGTGTGCATGGACCACTTCTTCTTTATCCATTCACCTCTTGTTGGATATTTTGATTGCTTCACTGTCTTGGCTATTGTGAATAAGGCTGCACTGCAGCTTTTGCGGCCTGTGTCTTCTCGATTCTTGTCTTCTCAGGTGAGAGGTCCATTGGTGCGCCTGCTGGATTGAGTGGTACCTCCATTTTTACTTTTCAACACAGCTCCTTTCTTTTCTCATTATTGGCTGTTACCCCTTTACGTCTCACCAGCAGGTAGAGGGGACACAGTTCTTTAAAACCCCTTCAGCATTTATTGTTTGTGGACTTTTTGCTGATGGTCAGTCGACGGGTGTAAGTTGAAACTTTTTGTAGATTAGATTGCATGGGTCTAACGCTCCCTGAGGTTGAGCTTTTATCCATTTTCCTTTTTTTTTTAAAGGGCGTGAGTAAAATTTAACTCTTCATACTCTCTTCTTGAAACATTTGCCTTTTTTGAATTTTTTTGTCCATACCCTACTTCAGCACAATTTTTTAGGCCAGGCGTCCTTTACAGCCCTGAGTCCTTGTGAATGTTAAGTGACCATTAGCTGTGAGTTTAAAGCTGCTCTTGCAGGAAACGGCCACAAGGTGGCAGCATTTCTCATTTACCAAATTTGGTAACTGGGGAAACAGAGCCTTAATGGAAGTGGTGTTCTAGGTTGTAAATTCGATTGGAATGTGCCAGGAAAAAAGCCCTTTAAGTTTATGTCTCGTTACTTCTTGTTCATATTTGTAATTTACTTTTTATTTTTTATCCCAGCAAATTTGATTACAATGGTTTGTTTGTTCTAGGTGTGCAAGATGTGGTTCTTTCTCACATATACGTGTATCTATTCTTCCTCGCATCCTTTTCCCACGTAGGTTATGGCACAATGTTGAGTAGTCTTCTCCTGGTCTTCCGTACGTCTTTGGTGATTATATATTTCACATGGTTTGTATATCTCTGTTAACCCCAATATGGTAATGTATCCAATCCTCATCCCTTTCTATTGGGTGAACCGTAAGTTTTTTTAATGAATCTGTGATTGCCTTTCTCTGTGGAAATATCCTCATTGGTATCAATTTTTAAGTAACTCCTAACAGTGATATGATAGGATATGTGTCTTTTGCTATCTCACTTACTACAGGTGGCGTGATTACGTCTAGACTCATCTATGGTGCTGCAAATGGCATTGTTTCATTTTTTTTCACTAGCGAATATTCCATCTGTACATGGAGGAGTTCTTCTTTGTCCACCCATCTGTTGGTGGACTTTTTGGTTACTTTCGTATCTTGGCTATTGTAATACTGTGCAATGCAGATTTGCCTGCCTGTGTCTTTCCAATTCTCTCTTCTTAGATTATAGGTCGAGGAGTGGGCCTGCTGGATCATACGGTAGCTCAATGTTGACCTTTGTAAGGCACCTCCATTCTGCTCTCATTTGTGGCCCTTTCCAAGTTACGTCCCACTTGAAGTTGAGGGTATGCATTTCTCCACAACACCTTCAGCATTTATTGTTTGTAGTTTTCTTGCTGATGGTTATTCTGACAAGTGTGAGCTGATACCTCTTTGTGGTTGAATTCGCGTGTGCCTCATAATCCGTTGAAATTGACCTTTAAGGCATGTCCATTTTATTTTTCAAGCTGTGATTACCCCTTAGTTCTTCAAAGTGTTCTCTTAAAGTATGTGTCACATTTTGAAATGTTTTGGCCATTACCTCCCTCAAGACATTTTGAGGGCAGGTTTCATTGACAGTTCTGCAGTACTTGTTCCTACGAAATGACCATTAGCACAGGCTTTAAAGCTGCTTTTGCAGCTAACTGCCAGAGGGTGGCAGCCCTTCTATGTTCCCCATCCTGGTAACTAGGGAAAAGCCCTTGCGGCCTGTGGTGTTTCTCGCGTATAAATTAGAGTGGAGTGTGCCCGGACAAACCCACACAAGCTGATGTCTCCTTACTTTAGTTGGATTTTTAAATTTGATTTTTATTTTTTATTGGAGTAATTTTCCACTGAGTACGTGGACCACTTCTACTTTGTGCATTCCTCGGTTGATGGACATTTTCATTGCTTCCAAGTGTTGGCGATGGTAAATATTGTTGGAGTGCATGATTGCCAGCCTGTGACTTTTTGATTCTCATTTTCTCAGGTGATAGGCCCAGCAGTGGGTGTGATTGATTGACTGGTAGCCCCGTGTTTCCCTTTTCAAAGCACCTTCTTTGTGTTTACATTAGTGGCTCTTACCACGTCCCACTTAGAATCGAGGGTACGCATTTCTCCACAATCGATTTAGCGTTTATTGTTTGCAGCATTTATGCTAATGGCCCTCCTGGCTGCTGTGAGCTGATAGGGTTCTGTAATTTGGCTTTGCATGTCTTTGAAAATTCGTAAAACTCATCATTTTTCTCCGCCGTTTTCTTTTCTCTTAAAAAAAAGGAAACAATTGGGAGTACAATATAACTCTTGAAATTGTCTTCTTGGAAGGTTGCCCTCTTTTGAATTTTTTGGTCGATTTTCCACGCCAGAGTTTTTTTAGAGAGCAGGTGTAATTTCCCGAACTGCAAGTTTGGTGAATATTTCGTGACCTTTAGCAATGGGTTTAAAGCTGCTGTTGTGGGAAGTGGCCTCAAGGAGGCAGCATTTCTCCATTCCCAAATCTGGGTACTAGGGCAGCAGAACCTTTCTGGAAGTTGTGTTCCTAGGTTGTAAATTACATTGGAATGTGCATGGAGAAACCCCCATAAGTTTATGTCTCATTATTTCTTCTTGGTTTTTAAAAGTGTTTTAATTGGAGTAAAGCTTAGAATATTGTTTGTCCTAGGTGGACACAATCTGGTTCATTTGTACATTATATATGTCTATTCAAGTACAGATCCTCTTCCCATGTAAAATGTTACAGAGGGTTCCGCAGACCTCCCTTGCTATATGGTCGGTCTTTTTGAGATATGTATATAATATGTGTTTGTATACATATAGTAACACTAATCTTAATTTATCCATTCCCCCCACCTTTCCTTTAAGATGAGCATAGTTTGTTGTCTAAGTCTGTGAGTGTCTTTCTCTGTGGAAATATGTTCATTTGTGTCAGTTATTAGATAACGCCTATAAGTGATATCATAGAATATAGGTCTTTTACTTTCCGACTTACCTCATGTTTCGTGATTATCTCCAGACTCATTTGTGGTGCCTCAGAGAGCAACGGTTCATCGTTTTCCATGGCTAATATTCCATTGTGTGCATGGACCACTTCTTCTTTATCCATTCACCTCTTGTTGGATATTTTGATTGCTTCACTGTCTTGGCTATTGTGAATAAGGCTGCACTGCAGCTTTTGCGGCCTGTGTCTTCTCGATTCTTGTCTTCTCAGGTGAGAGGTCCATTGGTGCGCCTGCTGGATTGAGTGGTACCTCCATTTTTACTTTTCAACACAGCTCCTTTCTTTTCTCATTATTGGCTGTTACCCCTTTACGTCTCACCAGCAGGTAGAGGGGACACAGTTCTTTAAAACCCCTTCAGCATTTATTGTTTGTGGACTTTTTGCTGATGGTCAGTCGACGGGTGTAAGTTGAAACTTTTTGTAGATTAGATTGCATGGGTCTAACGCTCCCTGAGGTTGAGCTTTTATCCATTTTCCTTTTTTTTTTAAAGGGCGTGAGTAAAATTTAACTCTTCATACTCTCTTCTTGAAACATTTGCCTTTTTTGAATTTTTTTGTCCATACCCTACTTCAGCACAATTTTTTAGGCCAGGCGTCCTTTACAGCCCTGAGTCCTTGTGAATGTTAAGTGACCATTAGCTGTGAGTTTAAAGCTGCTCTTGCAGGAAACGGCCACAAGGTGGCAGCATTTCTCATTTACCAAATTTGGTAACTGGGGAAACAGAGCCTTAATGGAAGTGGTGTTCTAGGTTGTAAATTCGAATGGAATGTGCCAGGAAAAAAGCCCTTTAAGTTTATGTCTCGTTACTTCTTGTTCATATTTGTAATTTACTTTTTATTTTTTATCCCAGCAAATTTGATTACAATGGTTTGTTTGTTCTAGGTGTGCAAGATGTGGTTCTTTCTCACATATACGTGTATCTATTCTTCCTCGCATCCTTTTCCCACGTAGGTTATGGCACAATGTTGAGTAGTCTTCTCCTGGTCTTCCGTACGTCTTTGGTGATTATATATTTCACATGGTTTGTATATCTCTGTTAACCCCAATATGGTAATGTATCCAATCCTCATCCCTTTCTATTGGGTGAACCGTAAGTTTTTTTAATGAATCTGTGATTGCCTTTCTCTGTGGAAATATCCTCATTGGTATCAATTTTTAAGTAACTCCTAACAGTGATATGATAGGATATGTGTCTTTTGCTATCTCACTTACTACAGGTGGCGTGATTACGTCTAGACTCATCTATGGTGCTGCAAATGGCATTGTTTCATTTTTTTTCACTAGCGAATATTCCATCTGTACATGGAGGAGTTCTTCTTTGTCCACCCATCTGTTGGTGGACTTTTTGGTTACTTTCGTATCTTGGCTATTGTAATACTGTGCAATGCAGGTTTGCCTGCCTGTGTCTTTCCAATTCTCTCTTCTTAGATTATAGGTCGAGGAGTGGGCCTGCTGGATCATACGGTAGCTCAATGTTGACCTTTGTAAGGCACCTCCATTCTGCTCTCATTTGTGGCCCTTTCCATGTTACGTCCCACTTGAAGTTGAGGGTATGCATTTCTCCACAACAACTTCAGCATTTATTGTTTGTAGTTTTCTTGCTGATGGTTATTCTGACAAGTGTGAGCTGATACCTCTTTGTGGTTGAATTCGCGTGTGCCTCATAATCCGTTGAAATTGACCTTTAAGGCATGTCCATTTTATTTTTCAAGCTGTGATTACCCCTTAGTTCTTCAAAGTGTTCTCTTAAAGTATGTGTCACATTTTGAAATGTTTTGGCCATTACCTCCCTCAAGACATTTTGAGGGCAGGTTTCATTTACAGTTCTGCAGTACTTGTTCCTACGAAATGACCATTAGCACAGGCTTTAAAGCTGCTTTTGCAGCTAACTGCCAGAGGGTGGCAGCCCTTCTATGTTCCCCACCCTGGTAACTAGGGAAAAGCCCTTGCGGCCTGTGGTGTTTCTCGCTTATAAATTAGAGTGGAGTGTGCCCGGACAAACCCACACAAGCTGATGTCTCCTTACTTTAGTTGGATTTTTAAATTTGATTTTTATTTTTTATTGGAGTAATTTTCCACTGAGTACGTGGACCACTTCTACTTTGTGCATTCCTCGGTTGATGGACATTTTCATTGCTTCCAAGTGTTGGCGATGGTAAATATTGTTGGAGTGCATGATTGCCAGCCTGTGACTTTTTGATTCTCATTTTCTCAGGTGATAGGCCCAGCAGTGGGTGTGATTGATTGACTGGTAGCCCCGTGTTTCCCTTTTCAAAGCACCTTCTTTGTGTTTACATTAGTGGCTCTTACCACGTCCCACTTAGAATCGAGGGTACGCATTTCTCCACAATCGATTTAGCGTTTATTGTTTGCAGCATTTATGCTAATGGCCCTCCTGGCTGCTGTGAGCTGATAGGGTTCTGTAATTTGGCTTTGCATGTCTTTGAAAATTCGTAAAACTCATCATTTTTCTCCGCCGTTTTCTTTTCTCTTAAAAAAAAGGAAACAATTGGGAGTACAATATAACTCTTGAAATTGTCTTCTTGGAAGGTTGCCCTCTTTTGAATTTTTTGGTCGATTTTCCACGCCAGAGTTTTTTTAGAGAGCAGGTGTCATTTCCCGAACTGCAAGTTTGGTGAATATTTCGTGACCTTTAGCAATGGGTTTAAAGCTGCTGTTGTGGGAAGTGGCCTCAAGGAGGCAGCATTTCTCCATTCCCAAATCTGGGTACTAGGGCAGCAGAGCCTTTCTGGAAGTTGTGTTCCTAGGTTGTAAATTACATTGGAATGTGCATGGAGAAACCCCCATAAGTTTATGTCTCATTATTTCTTCTTGGTTTTTAAAAGTGTTTTAATTGGAGTAAAGCTTAGAATATTGTTTGTCCTAGGTGGACACAATCTGGTTCATTTGTACATTATATATGTCTATTCAAGTACAGATCCTCTTCCCATGTAAAATGTTACAGAGGGTTCCGCAGACCTCCCTTGCTATATGGTCGGTCTTTTTGAGATATGTATATAATATGTGTTTGTATACATATAGTAACACTAATCTTAATTTATCCATTCCCCCCACCTTTCCTTTAAGATGAGCATAGTTTGTTGTCTAAGTCTGTGAGTGTCTTTCTCTGTGGAAATATGTTCATTTGTGTCAGTTATTAGATAACGCCTATAAGTGATATCATAGAATATAGGTCTTTTACTTTCCGACTTACCTCATGTTTCGTGATTATCTCCAGACTCATTTGTGGTGCCTCAGAGAGCAACGGTTCATCGTTTTCCATGGCTAATATTCCATTGTGTGCATGGACCACTTCTTCTTTATCCATTCACCTCTTGTTGGATATTTTGATTGCTTCACTGTCTTGGCTATTGTGAATAAGGCTGCACTGCAGCTTTTGCGGCCTGTGTCTTCTCGATTCTTGTCTTCTCAGGTGAGAGGTCCATTGGTGCGCCTGCTGGATTGAGTGGTACCTCCATTTTTACTTTTCAACACAGCTCCTTTCTTTTCTCATTATTGGCTGTTACCCCTTTACGTCTCACCAGCAGGTAGAGGGGACACAGTTCTTTAAAACCCCTTCAGCATTTATTGTTTGTGGACTTTTTGCTGATGGTCAGTCGACGGGTGTAAGTTGAAACTTTTTGTAGATTAGATTGCATGGGTCTAACGCTCCCTGAGGTTGAGCTTTTATCCATTTTCCTTTTTTTTTTAAAGGGCGTGAGTAAAATTTAACTCTTCATACTCTCTTCTTGAAACATTTGCCTTTTTTGAATTTTTTTGTCCATACCCTACTTCAGCACAATTTTTTAGGCCAGGCGTCCTTTACAGCCCTGAGTCCTTGTGAATGTTAAGTGACCATTAGCTGTGAGTTTAAAGCTGCTCTTGCAGGAAACGGCCACAAGGTGGCAGCATTTCTCATTTACCAAATTTGGTAACTGGGGAAACAGAGCCTTAATGGAAGTGGTGTTCTAGGTTGTAAATTCGAATGGAATGTGCCAGGAAAAAAGCCCTTTAAGTTTATGTCTCGTTACTTCTTGTTCATATTTGTAATTTACTTTTTATTTTTTATCCCAGCAAATTTGATTACAATGGTTTGTTTGTTCTAGGTGTGCAAGATGTGGTTCTTTCTCACATATACGTGTATCTATTCTTCCTCGCATCCTTTTCCCACGTAGGTTATGGCACAATGTTGAGTAGTCTTCTCCTGGTCTTCCGTACGTCTTTGGTGATTATATATTTCACATGGTTTGTATATCTCTGTTAACCCCAATATGGTAATGTATCCAATCCTCATCCCTTTCTATTGGGTGAACCGTAAGTTTTTTTAATGAATCTGTGATTGCCTTTCTCTGTGGAAATATCCTCATTGGTATCAATTTTTAAGTAACTCCTAACAGTGATATGATAGGATATGTGTCTTTTGCTATCTCACTTACTACAGGTGGCGTGATTACGTCTAGACTCATCTATGGTGCTGCAAATGGCATTGTTTCATTTTTTTTCACTAGCGAATATTCCATCTGTACATGGAGGAGTTCTTCTTTGTCCACCCATCTGTTGGTGGACTTTTTGGTTACTTTCGTATCTTGGCTATTGTAATACTGTGCAATGCAGATTTGCCTGCCTGTGTCTTTCCAATTCTCTCTTCTTAGATTATAGGTCGAGGAGTGGGCCTGCTGGATCATACGGTAGCTCAATGTTGACCTTTGTAAGGCACCTCCATTCTGCTCTCATTTGTGGCCCTTTCCAAGTTACGTCCCACTTGAAGTTGAGGGTATGCATTTCTCCACAACACCTTCAGCATTTATTGTTTGTAGTTTTCTTGCTGATGGTTATTCTGACAAGTGTGAGCTGATACCTCTTTGTGGTTGAATTCGCGTGTGCCTCATAATCCGTTGAAATTGACCTTTAAGGCATGTCCATTTTATTTTTCAAGCTGTGATTACCCCTTAGTTCTTCAAAGTGTTCTCTTAAAGTATGTGTCACATTTTGAAATGTTTTGGCCATTACCTCCCTCAAGACATTTTGAGGGCAGGTTTCATTGACAGTTCTGCAGTACTTGTTCCTACGAAATGACCATTAGCACAGGCTTTAAAGCTGCTTTTGCAGCTAACTGCCAGAGGGTGGCAGCCCTTCTATGTTCCCCACCCTGGTAACTAGGGAAAAGCCCTTGCGGCCTGTGGTGTTTCTCGCGTATAAATTAGAGTGGAGTGTGCCCGGACAAACCCACACAAGCTGATGTCTCCTTACTTTAGTTGGATTTTTAAATTTGATTTTTATTTTTTATTGGAGTAATTTTCCACTGAGTACGTGGACCACTTCTACTTTGTGCATTCCTCGGTTGATGGACATTTTCATTGCTTCCAAGTGTTGGCGATGGTAAATATTGTTGGAGTGCAGGATTGCCAGCCTGTGACTTTTTGATTCTCATTTTCTCAGGTGATAGGCCCAGCAGTGGGTGTGATTGATTGACTGGTAGCCCCGTGTTTCCCTTTTCAAAGCACCTTCTTTGTGTTTACATTAGTGGCTCTTACCACGTCCCACTTAGAATCGAGGGTACGCATTTCTCCACAATCGATTTAGCGTTTATTGTTTGCAGCATTTATGCTAATGGCCCTCCTGGCTGCTGTGAGCTGATAGGGTTCTGTAATTTGGCTTTGCATGTCTTTGAAAATTCGTAAAACTCATCATTTTTCTCCGCCGTTTTCTTTTCTCTTAAAAAAAAGGAAACAATTGGGAGTACAATATAACTCTTGAAATTGTCTTCTTGGAAGGTTGCCCTCTTTTGAATTTTTTGGTCGATTTTCCACGCCAGAGTTTTTTTAGAGAGCAGGTGTCATTGCCCGAACTGCAAGTTTGGTGAATATTTCGTGACCTTTAGCAATGGGTTTTAAGCTGCTGTTGTGGGAAGTGGCCTCAAGGAGGCAGCATTTCTCCATTCCCAAATCTGGGTACTAGGGCAGCAGAACCTTTCTGGAAGTTGTGTTCCTAGGTTGTAAATTACATTGGAATGTGCATGGAGAAACCCCCATAAGTTTATGTCTCATTATTTCTTCTTGGTTTTTAAAAGTGTTTTAATTGGAGTAAAGCTTAGAATATTGTTTGTCCTAGGTGGACACAATCTGGTTCATTTGTACATTATATATGTCTATTCAAGTACAGATCCTCTTCCCATGTAAAATGTTACAGAGGGTTCCGCAGACCTCCCTTGCTATATGGTCGGTCTTTTTGAGATATGTATATAATATGTGTTTGTATACATATAGTAACACTAATCTTAATTTATCCATTCCCCCCACCTTTCCTTTAAGATGAGCATAGTTTGTTGTCTAAGTCTGTGAGTGTCTTTCTCTGTGGAAATATGTTCATTTGTGTCAGTTATTAGATAACGCCTATAAGTGATATCATAGAATATAGGTCTTTTACTTTCCGACTTACCTCATGTTTCGTGATTATCTCCAGACTCATTTGTGGTGCCTCAGAGAGCAACGGTTCATCGTTTTCCATGGCTAATATTCCATTGTGTGCATGGACCACTTCTTCTTTATCCATTCACCTCTTGTTGGATATTTTGATTGCTTCACTGTCTTGGCTATTGTGAATAAGGCTGCACTGCAGCTTTTGCGGCCTGTGTCTTCTCGATTCTTGTCTTCTCAGGTGAGAGGTCCATTGGTGCGCCTGCTGGATTGAGTGGTACCTCCATTTTTACTTTTCAACACAGCTCCTTTCTTTTCTCATTATTGGCTGTTACCCCTTTACGTCTCACCAGCAGGTAGAGGGGACACAGTTCTTTAAAACCCCTTCAGCATTTATTGTTTGTGGACTTTTTGCTGATGGTCAGTCGACGGGTGTAAGTTGAAACTTTTTGTAGATTAGATTGCATGGGTCTAACGCTCCCTGAGGTTGAGCTTTTATCCATTTTCCTTTTTTTTTTAAAGGGCGTGAGTAAAATTTAACTCTTCATACTCTCTTCTTGAAACATTTGCCTTTTTTGAATTTTTTTGTCCATACCCTACTTCAGCACAATTTTTTAGGCCAGGCGTCCTTTACAGCCCTGAGTCCTTGTGAATGTTAAGTGACCATTAGCTGTGAGTTTAAAGCTGCTCTTGCAGGAAACGGCCACAAGGTGGCAGCATTTCTCATTTACCAAATTTGGTAACTGGGGAAACAGAGCCTTAATGGAAGTGGTGTTCTAGGTTGTAAATTCGAATGGAATGTGCCAGGAAAAAAGCCCTTTAAGTTTATGTCTCGTTACTTCTTGTTCATATTTGTAATTTACTTTTTATTTTTTATCCCAGCAAATTTGATTACAATGGTTTGTTTGTTCTAGGTGTGCAAGATGTGGTTCTTTCTCACATATACGTGTATCTATTCTTCCTCGCATCCTTTTCCCACGTAGGTTATGGCACAATGTTGAGTAGTCTTCTCCTGGTCTTCCGTACGTCTTTGGTGATTATATATTTCACATGGTTTGTATATCTCTGTTAACCCCAATATGGTAATGTATCCAATCCTCATCCCTTTCTATTGGGTGAACCGTAAGTTTTTTTAATGAATCTGTGATTGCCTTTCTCTGTGGAAATATCCTCATTGGTATCAATTTTTAAGTAACTCCTAACAGTGATATGATAGGATATGTGTCTTTTGCTATCTCACTTACTACAGGTGGCGTGATTACGTCTAGACTCATCTATGGTGCTGCAAATGGCATTGTTTCATTTTTTTTCACTAGCGAATATTCCATCTGTACATGGAGGAGTTCTTCTTTGTCCACCCATCTGTTGGTGGACTTTTTGGTTACTTTCGTATCTTGGCTATTGTAATACTGTGCAATGCAGGTTTGCCTGCCTGTGTCTTTCCAATTCTCTCTTCTTAGATTATAGGTCGAGGAGTGGGCCTGCTGGATCATACGGTAGCTCAATGTTGACCTTTGTAAGGCACCTCCATTCTGCTCTCATTTGTGGCCCTTTCCAAGTTACGTCCTACTTGAAGTTGAGGGTATGCATTTCTCCACAACACCTTCAGCATTTATTGTTTGTAGTTTTCTTGCTGATGGTTATTCTGACAAGTGTGAGCTGATACCTCTTTGTGGTTGAATTCGCGTGTGCCTCATAATCCGTTGAAATTGACCTTTAAGGCATGTCCATTTTATTTTTCAAGCTGTGATTACCCCTTAGTTCTTCAAAGTGTTCTCTTAAAGTATGTGTCACATTTTGAAATGTTTTGGCCATTACCTCCCTCAAGACATTTTGAGGGCAGGTTTCATTGACAGTTCTGCAGTACTTGTTCCTACGAAATGACCATTAGCACAGGCTTTAAAGCTGCTTTTGCAGCTAACTGCCAGAGGGTGGCAGCCCTTCTATGTTCCCCATCCTGGTAACTAGGGAAAAGCCCTTGCGGCCTGTGGTGTTTCTCGCGTATAAATTAGAGTGGAGTGTGCCCGGACAAACCCACACAAGCTGATGTCTCCTTACTTTAGTTGGATTTTTAAATTTGATTTTTATTTTTTATTGGAGTAATTTTCCACTGAGTACGTGGACCACTTCTACTTTGTGCATTCCTCGGTTGATGGACATTTTCATTGCTTCCAAGTGTTGGCGATGGTAAATATTGTTGGAGTGCAGGATTGCCAGCCTGTGACTTTTTGATTCTCATTTTCTCAGGTGATAGGCCCAGCAGTGGGTGTGATTGATTGACTGGTAGCCCCGTGTTTCCCTTTTCAAAGCACCTTCTTTGTGTTTACATTAGTGGCTCTTACCACGTCCCACTTAGAATCGAGGGTACGCATTTCTCCACAATCGATTTAGCGTTTATTGTTTGCAGCATTTATGCTAATGGCCCTCCTGGCTGCTGTGAGCTGATAGGGTTCTGTAATTTGGCTTTGCATGTCTTTGAAAATTCGTAAAACTCATCATTTTTCTCCGCCGTTTTCTTTTCTCTTAAAAAAAAGGAAACAATTGGGAGTACAATATAACTCTTGAAATTGTCTTCTTGGAAGGTTGCCCTCTTTTGAATTTTTTGGTCGATTTTCCACGCCAGAGTTTTTTTAGAGAGCAGGTGTCATTGCCCGAACTGCAAGTTTGGTGAATATTTCGTGACCTTTAGCAATGGGTTTTAAGCTGCTGTTGTGGGAAGTGGCCTCAAGGAGGCAGCATTTCTCCATTCCCAAATCTGGGTACTAGGGCAGCAGAACCTTTCTGGAAGTTGTGTTCCTAGGTTGTAAATTACATTGGAATGTGCATGGAGAAACCCCCATAAGTTTATGTCTCATTATTTCTTCTTGGTTTTTAAAAGTGTTTTAATTGGAGTAAAGCTTAGAATATTGTTTGTCCTAGGTGGACACAATCTGGTTCATTTGTACATTATATATGTCTATTCAAGTACAGATCCTCTTCCCATGTAAAATGTTACAGAGGGTTCCGCAGACCTCCCTTGCTATATGGTCGGTCTTTTTGAGATATGTATATAATATGTGTTTGTATACATATAGTAACACTAATCTTAATTTATCCATTCCCCCCACCTTTCCTTTAAGATGAGCATAGTTTGTTGTCTAAGTCTGTGAGTGTCTTTCTCTGTGGAAATATGTTCATTTGTGTCAGTTATTAGATAACGCCTATAAGTGATATCATAGAATATAGGTCTTTTACTTTCCGACTTACCTCATGTTTCGTGATTATCTCCAGACTCATTTGTGGTGCCTCAGAGAGCAACGGTTCATCGTTTTCCATGGCTAATATTCCATTGTGTGCATGGACCACTTCTTCTTTATCCATTCACCTCTTGTTGGATATTTTGATTGCTTCACTGTCTTGGCTATTGTGAATAAGGCTGCACTGCAGCTTTTGCGGCCTGTGTCTTCTCGATTCTTGTCTTCTCAGGTGAGAGGTCCATTGGTGCGCCTGCTGGATTGAGTGGTACCTCCATTTTTACTTTTCAACACAGCTCCTTTCTTTTCTCATTATTGGCTGTTACCCCTTTACGTCTCACCAGCAGGTAGAGGGGACACAGTTCTTTAAAACCCCTTCAGCATTTATTGTTTGTGGACTTTTTGCTGATGGTCAGTCGACGGGTGTAAGTTGAAACTTTTTGTAGATTAGATTGCATGGGTCTAACGCTCCCTGAGGTTGAGCTTTTATCCATTTTCCTTTTTTTTTTAAAGGGCGTGAGTAAAATTTAACTCTTCATACTCTCTTCTTGAAACATTTGCCTTTTTTGAATTTTTTTGTCCATACCCTACTTCAGCACAATTTTTTAGGCCAGGCGTCCTTTACAGCCCTGAGTCCTTGTGAATGTTAAGTGACCATTAGCTGTGAGTTTAAAGCTGCTCTTGCAGGAAACGGCCACAAGGTGGCAGCATTTCTCATTTACCAAATTTGGTAACTGGGGAAACAGAGCCTTAATGGAAGTGGTGTTCTAGGTTGTAAATTCGAATGGAATGTGCCAGGAAAAAAGCCCTTTAAGTTTATGTCTCGTTACTTCTTGTTCATATTTGTAATTTACTTTTTATTTTTTATCCCAGCAAATTTGATTACAATGGTTTGTTTGTTCTAGGTGTGCAAGATGTGGTTCTTTCTCACATATACGTGTATCTATTCTTCCTCGCATCCTTTTCCCACGTAGGTTATGGCACAATGTTGAGTAGTCTTCTCCTGGTCTTCCGTACGTCTTTGGTGATTATATATTTCACATGGTTTGTATATCTCTGTTAACCCCAATATGGTAATGTATCCAATCCTCATCCCTTTCTATTGGGTGAACCGTAAGTTTTTTTAATGAATCTGTGATTGCCTTTCTCTGTGGAAATATCCTCATTGGTATCAATTTTTAAGTAACTCCTAACAGTGATATGATAGGATATGTGTCTTTTGCTATCTCACTTACTACAGGTGGCGTGATTACGTCTAGACTCATCTATGGTGCTGCAAATGGCATTGTTTCATTTTTTTTCACTAGCGAATATTCCATCTGTACATGGAGGAGTTCTTCTTTGTCCACCCATCTGTTGGTGGACTTTTTGGTTACTTTCGTATCTTGGCTATTGTAATACTGTGCAATGCAGGTTTGCCTGCCTGTGTCTTTCCAATTCTCTCTTCTTAGATTATAGGTCGAGGAGTGGGCCTGCTGGATCATACGGTAGCTCAATGTTGACCTTTGTAAGGCACCTCCATTCTGCTCTCATTTGTGGCCCTTTCCAAGTTACGTCCCAATTGAAGTTGAGGGTATGCATTTCTCCACAACACCTTCAGCATTTATTGTTTGTAGTTTTCTTGCTGATGGTTATTCTGACAAGTGTGAGCTGATACCTCTTTGTGGTTGAATTCGCGTGTGCCTCATAATCCGTTGAAATTGACCTTTAAGGCATGTCCATTTTATTTTTCAAGCTGTGATTACCCCTTAGTTCTTCAAAGTGTTCTCTTAAAGTATGTGTCACATTTTGAAATGTTTTGGCCATTACCTCCCTCAAGACATTTTGAGGGCAGGTTTCATTGACAGTTCTGCAGTACTTGTTCCTACGAAATGACCATTAGCACAGGCTTTAAAGCTGCTTTTGCAGCTAACTGCCAGAGGGTGGCAGCCCTTCTATGTTCCCCATCCTGGTAACTAGGGAAAAGCCCTTGCGGCCTGTGGTGTTTCTCGCGTATAAATTAGAGTGGAGTGTGCCCGGACAAACCCACACAAGCTGATGTCTCCTTACTTTAGTTGGATTTTTAAATTTGATTTTTATTTTTTATTGGAGTAATTTTCCACTGAGTACGTGGACCACTTCTACTTTGTGCATTCCTCGGTTGATGGACATTTTCATTGCTTCCAAGTGTTGGCGATGGTAAATATTGTTGGAGTGCAGGATTGCCAGCCTGTGACTTTTTGATTCTCATTTTCTCAGGTGATAGGCCCAGCAGTGGGTGTGATTGATTGACTGGTAGCCCCGTGTTTCCCTTTTCAAAGCACCTTCTTTGTGTTTACATTAGTGGCTCTTACCACGTCCCACTTAGAATCGAGGGTACGCATTTCTCCACAATCGATTTAGCGTTTATTGTTTGCAGCATTTATGCTAATGGCCCTCCTGGCTGCTGTGAGCTGATAGGGTTCTGTAATTTGGCTTTGCATGTCTTTGAAAATTCGTAAAACTCATCATTTTTCTCCGCCGTTTTCTTTTCTCTTAAAAAAAAGGAAACAATTGGGAGTACAATATAACTCTTGAAATTGTCTTCTTGGAAGGTTGCCCTCTTTTGAATTTTTTGGTCGATTTTCCACGCCAGAGTTTTTTTAGAGAGCAGGTGTCATTGCCCGAACTGCAAGTTTGGTGAATATTTCGTGACCTTTAGCAATGGGTTTTAAGCTGCTGTTGTGGGAAGTGGCCTCAAGGAGGCAGCATTTCTCCATTCCCAAATCTGGGTACTAGGGCAGCAGAACCTTTCTGGAAGTTGTGTTCCTAGGTTGTAAATTACATTGGAATGTGCATGGAGAAACCCCCATAAGTTTATGTCTCATTATTTCTTCTTGGTTTTTAAAAGTGTTTTAATTGGAGTAAAGCTTAGAATATTGTTTGTCCTAGGTGGACACAATCTGGTTCATTTGTACATTATATATGTCTATTCAAGTACAGATCCTCTTCCCATGTAAAATGTTACAGAGGGTTCCGCAGACCTCCCTTGCTATATGGTCGGTCTTTTTGAGATATGTATATAATATGTGTTTGTATACATATAGTAACACTAATCTTAATTTATCCATTCCCCCCACCTTTCCTTTAAGATGAGCATAGTTTGTTGTCTAAGTCTGTGAGTGTCTTTCTCTGTGGAAATATGTTCATTTGTGTCAGTTATTAGATAACGCCTATAAGTGATATCATAGAATATAGGTCTTTTACTTTCCGACTTACCTCATGTTTCGTGATTATCTCCAGACTCATTTGTGGTGCCTCAGAGAGCAACGGTTCATCGTTTTCCATGGCTAATATTCCATTGTGTGCATGGACCACTTCTTCTTTATCCATTCACCTCTTGTTGGATATTTTGATTGCTTCACTGTCTTGGCTATTGTGAATAAGGCTGCACTGCAGCTTTTGCGGCCTGTGTCTTCTCGATTCTTGTCTTCTCAGGTGAGAGGTCCATTGGTGCGCCTGCTGGATTGAGTGGTACCTCCATTTTTACTTTTCAACACAGCTCCTTTCTTTTCTCATTATTGGCTGTTACCCCTTTACGTCTCACCAGCAGGTAGAGGGGACACAGTTCTTTAAAACCCCTTCAGCATTTATTGTTTGTGGACTTTTTGCTGATGGTCAGTCGACGGGTGTAAGTTGAAACTTTTTGTAGATTAGATTGCATGGGTCTAACGCTCCCTGAGGTTGAGCTTTTATCCATTTTCCTTTTTTTTTTAAAGGGCGTGAGTAAAATTTAACTCTTCATACTCTCTTCTTGAAACATTTGCCTTTTTTGAATTTTTTTGTCCATACCCTACTTCAGCACAATTTTTTAGGCCAGGCGTCCTTTACAGCCCTGAGTCCTTGTGAATGTTAAGTGACCATTAGCTGTGAGTTTAAAGCTGCTCTTGCAGGAAACGGCCACAAGGTGGCAGCATTTCTCATTTACCAAATTTGGTAACTGGGGAAACAGAGCCTTAATGGAAGTGGTGTTCTAGGTTGTAAATTCGAATGGAATGTGCCAGGAAAAAAGCCCTTTAAGTTTATGTCTCGTTACTTCTTGTTCATATTTGTAATTTACTTTTTATTTTTTATCCCAGCAAATTTGATTACAATGGTTTGTTTGTTCTAGGTGTGCAAGATGTGGTTCTTTCTCACATATACGTGTATCTATTCTTCCTCGCATCCTTTTCCCACGTAGGTTATGGCACAATGTTGAGTAGTCTTCTCCTGGTCTTCCGTACGTCTTTGGTGATTATATATTTCACATGGTTTGTATATCTCTGTTAACCCCAATATGGTAATGTATCCAATCCTCATCCCTTTCTATTGGGTGAACCGTAAGTTTTTTTAATGAATCTGTGATTGCCTTTCTCTGTGGAAATATCCTCATTGGTATCAATTTTTAAGTAACTCCTAACAGTGATATGATAGGATATGTGTCTTTTGCTATCTCACTTACTACAGGTGGCGTGATTACGTCTAGACTCATCTATGGTGCTGCAAATGGCATTGTTTCATTTTTTTTCACTAGCGAATATTCCATCTGTACATGGAGGAGTTCTTCTTTGTCCACCCATCTGTTGGTGGACTTTTTGGTTACTTTCGTATCTTGGCTATTGTAATACTGTGCAATGCAGGTTTGCCTGCCTGTGTCTTTCCAATTCTCTCTTCTTAGATTATAGGTCGAGGAGTGGGCCTGCTGGATCATACGGTAGCTCAATGTTGACCTTTGTAAGGCACCTCCATTCTGCTCTCATTTGTGGCCCTTTCCAAGTTACGTCCCACTTGAAGTTGAGGGTATGCATTTCTCCACAACAACTTCAGCATTTATTGTTTGTAGTTTTCTTGCTGATGGTTATTCTGACAAGTGTGAGCTGATACCTCTTTGTGGTTGAATTCGCGTGTGCCTCATAATCCGTTGAAATTGACCTTTAAGGCATGTCCATTTTATTTTTCAAGCTGTGATTACCCCTTAGTTCTTCAAAGTGTTCTCTTAAAGTATGTGTCACATTTTGAAATGTTTTGGCCATTACCTCCCTCAAGACATTTTGAGGGCAGGTTTCATTTACAGTTCTGCAGTACTTGTTCCTACGAAATGACCATTAGCACAGGCTTTAAAGCTGCTTTTGCAGCTAACTGCCAGAGGGTGGCAGCCCTTCTATGTTCCCCACCCTGGTAACTAGGGAAAAGCCCTTGCGGCCTGTGTTGTTTCTCGCTTATAAATTAGAGTGGAGTGTGCCCGGACAAACCCACACAAGCTGATGTCTCCTTACTTTAGTTGGATTTTTAAATTTGATTTTTATTTTTTATTGGAGTAATTTTCCACTGAGTACGTGGACCACTTCTACTTTGTGCATTCCTCGGTTGATGGACATTTTCATTGCTTCCAAGTGTTGGCGATGGTAAATATTGTTGGAGTGCAGGATTGCCAGCCTGTGACTTTTTGATTCTCATTTTCTCAGGTGATAGGCCCAGCAGTGGGTGTGATTGATTGACTGGTAGCCCCGTGTTTCCCTTTTCAAAGCACCTTCTTTGTGTTTACATTAGTGGCTCTTACCACGTCCCACTTAGAATCGAGGGTACGCATTTCTCCACAATCGATTTAGCGTTTATTGTTTGCAGCATTTATGCTAATGGCCCTCCTGGCTGCTGTGAGCTGATAGGGTTCTGTAATTTGGCTTTGCATGTCTTTGAAAATTCGTAAAACTCATCATTTTTCTCCGCCGTTTTCTTTTCTCTTAAAAAAAAGGAAACAATTGGGAGTACAATATAACTCTTGAAATTGTCTTCTTGGAAGGTTGCCCTCTTTTGAATTTTTTGGTCGATTTTCCACGCCAGAGTTTTTTTAGAGAGCAGGTGTCATTGCCCGAACTGCAAGTTTGGTGAATATTTCGTGACCTTTAGCAATGGGTTTAAAGCTGCTGTTGTGGGAAGTGGCCTCAAGGAGGCAGCATTTCTCCATTCCCAAATCTGGGTACTAGGGCAGCAGAGCCTTTCTGGAAGTTGTGTTCCTAGGTTGTAAATTACATTGGAATGTGCATGGAGAAACCCCCATAAGTTTATGTCTCATTATTTCTTCTTGGTTTTTAAAAGTGTTTTAATTGGAGTAAAGCTTAGAATATTGTTTGTCCTAGGTGGACACAATCTGGTTCATTTGTACATTATATATGTCTATTCAAGTACAGATCCTCTTCCCATGTAAAATGTTACAGAGGGTTCCGCAGACCTCCCTTGCTATATGGTCGGTCTTTTTGAGATATGTATATAATATGTGTTTGTATACATATAGTAACACTAATCTTAATTTATCCATTCCCCCCACCTTTCCTTTAAGATGAGCATAGTTTGTTGTCTAAGTCTGTGAGTGTCTTTCTCTGTGGAAATATGTTCATTTGTGTCAGTTATTAGATAACGCCTATAAGTGATATCATAGAATATAGGTCTTTTACTTTCCGACTTACCTCATGTTTCGTGATTATCTCCAGACTCATTTGTGGTGCCTCAGAGAGCAACGGTTCATCGTTTTCCATGGCTAATATTCCATTGTGTGCATGGACCACTTCTTCTTTATCCATTCACCTCTTGTTGGATATTTTGATTGCTTCACTGTCTTGGCTATTGTGAATAAGGCTGCACTGCAGCTTTTGCGGCCTGTGTCTTCTCGATTCTTGTCTTCTCAGGTGAGAGGTCCATTGGTGCGCCTGCTGGATTGAGTGGTACCTCCATTTTTACTTTTCAACACAGCTCCTTTCTTTTCTCATTATTGGCTGTTACCCCTTTACGTCTCACCAGCAGGTAGAGGGGACACAGTTCTTTAAAACCCCTTCAGCATTTATTGTTTGTGGACTTTTTGCTGATGGTCAGTCGACGGGTGTAAGTTGAAACTTTTTGTAGATTAGATTGCATGGGTCTAACGCTCCCTGAGGTTGAGCTTTTATCCATTTTCCTTTTTTTTTTAAAGGGCGTGAGTAAAATTTAACTCTTCATACTCTCTTGAAACATTTGCCTTTTTTGAATTTTTTTGTCCATACCCTACTTCAGCACAATTTTTTAGGCCAGGCGTCCTTTACAGCCCTGAGTCCTTGTGAATGTTAAGTGACCATTAGCTGTGAGTTTAAAGCTGCTCTTGCAGGAAACGGCCACAAGGTGGCAGCATTTCTCATTTACCAAATTTGGTAACTGGGGAAACAGAGCCTTAATGGAAGTGGTGTTCTAGGTTGTAAATTCGAATGGAATGTGCCAGGAAAAAAGCCCTTTAAGTTTATGTCTCGTTACTTCTTGTTCATATTTGTAATTTACTTTTTATTTTTTATCCCAGCAAATTTGATTACAATGGTTTGTTTGTTCTAGGTGTGCAAGATGTGGTTCTTTCTCACATATATGTGTATCTATTCTTCCTCGCATCCTTTTCCCACGTAGGTTATGGCACAATGTTGAGTAGTCTTCTCCTGGTCTTCCGTACGTCTTTGGTGATTATATATTTCACATGGTTTGTATATCTCTGTTAACCCCAATATGGTAATGTATCCAATCCTCATCCCTTTCTATTGGGTGAACCGTAAGTTTTTTTAATGAATCTGTGATTGCCTTTCTCTGTGGAAATATCCTCATTGGTATCAATTTTTAAGTAACTCCTAACAGTGATATGATAGGATATGTGTCTTTTGCTATCTCACTTACTACAGGTGGCGTGATTACGTCTAGACTCATCTATGGTGCTGCAAATGGCATTGTTTCATTTTTTTTCACTAGCGAATATTCCATCTGTACATGGAGGAGTTCTTCTTTGTCCACCCATCTGTTGGTGGACTTTTTGGTTACTTTCGTATCTTGGCTATTGTAATACTGTGCAATGCAGGTTTGCCTGCCTGTGTCTTTCCAATTCTCTCTTCTTAGATTATAGGTCGAGGAGTGGGCCTGCTGGATCATACGGTAGCTCAATGTTGACCTTTGTAAGGCACCTCCATTCTGCTCTCATTTGTGGCCCTTTCCAAGTTACGTCCCACTTGAAGTTGAGGGTATGCATTTCTCCACAACAACTTCAGCATTTATTGTTTGTAGTTTTCTTGCTGATGGTTATTCTGACAAGTGTGAGCTGATACCTCTTTGTGGTTGAATTCGCGTGTGCCTCATAATCCGTTGAAATTGACCTTTAAGGCATGTCCATTTTATTTTTCAAGCTGTGATTACCCCTTAGTTCTTCAAAGTGTTCTCTTAAAGTATGTGTCACATTTTGAAATGTTTTGGCCATTACCTCCCTCAAGACATTTTGAGGGCAGGTTTCATTTACAGTTCTGCAGTACTTGTTCCTACGAAATGACCATTAGCACAGGCTTTAAAGCTGCTTTTGCAGCTAACTGCCAGAGGGTGGCAGCCCTTCTATGTTCCCCACCCTGGTAACTAGGGAAAAGCCCTTGCGGCCTGTGGTGTTTCTCGCTTATAAATTAGAGTGGAGTGTGCCCGGACAAACCCACACAAGCTGATGTCTCCTTACTTTAGTTGGATTTTTAAATTTGATTTTTATTTTTTATTGGAGTAATTTTCCACTGAGTACGTGGACCACTTCTACTTTGTGCATTCCTCGGTTGATGGACATTTTCATTGCTTCCAAGTGTTGGCGATGGTAAATATTGTTGGAGTGCAGGATTGCCAGCCTGTGACTTTTTGATTCTCATTTTCTCAGGTGATAGGCCCAGCAGTGGGTGTGATTGATTGACTGGTAGCCCCGTGTTTCCCTTTTCAAAGCACCTTCTTTGTGTTTACATTAGTGGCTCTTACCACGTCCCACTTAGAATCGAGGGTACGCATTTCTCCACAATCGATTTAGCGTTTATTGTTTGCAGCATTTATGCTAATGGCCCTCCTGGCTGCTGTGAGCTGATAGGGTTCTGTAATTTGGCTTTGCATGTCTTTGAAAATTCGTAAAACTCATCATTTTTCTCCGCCGTTTTCTTTTCTCTTAAAAAAAAGGAAACAATTGGGAGTACAATATAACTCTTGAAATTGTCTTCTTGGAAGGTTGCCCTCTTTTGAATTTTTTGGTCGATTTTCCACGCCAGAGTTTTTTTAGAGAGCAGGTGTCATTGCCCGAACTGCAAGTTTGGTGAATATTTCGTGACCTTTAGCAATGGGTTTTAAGCTGCTGTTGTGGGAAGTGGCCTCAAGGAGGCAGCATTTCTCCATTCCCAAATCTGGGTACTAGGGCAGCAGAACCTTTCTGGAAGTTGTGTTCCTAGGTTGTAAATTACATTGGAATGTGCATGGAGAAACCCCCATAAGTTTATGTCTCATTATTTCTTCTTGGTTTTTAAAAGTGTTTTAATTGGAGTAAAGCTTAGAATATTGTTTGTCCTAGGTGGACACAATCTGGTTCATTTGTACATTATATATGTCTATTCAAGTACAGATCCTCTTCCCATGTAAAATGTTACAGAGGGTTCCGCAGACCTCCCTTGCTATATGGTCGGTCTTTTTGAGATATGTATATAATATGTGTTTGTATACATATAGTAACACTAATCTTAATTTATCCATTCCCCCCACCTTTCCTTTAAGATGAGCATAGTTTGTTGTCTAAGTCTGTGAGTGTCTTTCTCTGTGGAAATATGTTCATTTGTGTCAGTTATTAGATAACGCCTATAAGTGATATCATAGAATATAGGTCTTTTACTTTCCGACTTACCTCATGTTTCGTGATTATCTCCAGACTCATTTGTGGTGCCTCAGAGAGCAACGGTTCATCGTTTTCCATGGCTAATATTCCATTGTGTGCATGGACCACTTCTTCTTTATCCATTCACCTCTTGTTGGATATTTTGATTGCTTCACTGTCTTGGCTATTGTGAATAAGGCTGCACTGCAGCTTTTGCGGCCTGTGTCTTCTCGATTCTTGTCTTCTCAGGTGAGAGGTCCATTGGTGCGCCTGCTGGATTGAGTGGTACCTCCATTTTTACTTTTCAACACAGCTCCTTTCTTTTCTCATTATTGGCTGTTACCCCTTTACGTCTCACCAGCAGGTAGAGGGGACACAGTTCTTTAAAACCCCTTCAGCATTTATTGTTTGTGGACTTTTTGCTGATGGTCAGTCGACGGGTGTAAGTTGAAACTTTTTGTAGATTAGATTGCATGGGTCTAACGCTCCCTGAGGTTGAGCTTTTATCCATTTTCCTTTTTTTTTTAAAGGGCGTGAGTAAAATTTAACTCTTCATACTCTCTTCTTGAAACATTTGCCTTTTTTGAATTTTTTTGTCCATACCCTACTTCAGCACAATTTTTTAGGCCAGGCGTCCTTTACAGCCCTGAGTCCTTGTGAATGTTAAGTGACCATTAGCTGTGAGTTTAAAGCTGCTCTTGCAGGAAACGGCCACAAGGTGGCAGCATTTCTCATTTACCAAATTTGGTAACTGGGGAAACAGAGCCTTAATGGAAGTGGTGTTCTAGGTTGTAAATTCGAATGGAATGTGCCAGGAAAAAAGCCCTTTAAGTTTATGTCTCGTTACTTCTTGTTCATATTTGTAATTTACTTTTTATTTTTTATCCCAGCAAATTTGATTACAATGGTTTGTTTGTTCTAGGTGTGCAAGATGTGGTTCTTTCTCACATATACGTGTATCTATTCTTCCTCGCATCCTTTTCCCACGTAGGTTATGGCACAATGTTGAGTAGTCTTCTCCTGGTCTTCCGTACGTCTTTGGTGATTATATATTTCACATGGTTTGTATATCTCTGTTAACCCCAATATGGTAATGTATCCAATCCTCATCCCTTTCTATTGGGTGAACCGTAAGTTTTTTTAATGAATCTGTGATTGCCTTTCTCTGTGGAAATATCCTCATTGGTATCAATTTTTAAGTAACTCCTAACAGTGATATGATAGGATATGTGTCTTTTGCTATCTCACTTACTACAGGTGGCGTGATTACGTCTAGACTCATCTATGGTGCTGCAAATGGCATTGTTTCATTTTTTTTCACTAGCGAATATTCCATCTGTACATGGAGGAGTTCTTCTTTGTCCACCCATCTGTTGGTGGACTTTTTGGTTACTTTCGTATCTTGGCTATTGTAATACTGTGCAATGCAGATTTGCCTGCCTGTGTCTTTCCAATTCTCTCTTCTTAGATTATAGGTCGAGGAGTGGGCCTGCTGGATCATACGGTAGCTCAATGTTGACCTTTGTAAGGCACCTCCATTCTGCTCTCATTTGTGGCCCTTTCCAAGTTACGTCCCACTTGAAGTTGAGGGTATGCATTTCTCCACAACACCTTCAGCATTTATTGTTTGTAGTTTTCTTGCTGATGGTTATTCTGACAAGTGTGAGCTGATACCTCTTTGTGGTTGAATTCGCGTGTGCCTCATAATCCGTTGAAATTGACCTTTAAGGCATGTCCATTTTATTTTTCAAGCTGTGATTACCCCTTAGTTCTTCAAAGTGTTCTCTTAAAGTATGTGTCACATTTTGAAATGTTTTGGCCATTACCTCCCTCAAGACATTTTGAGGGCAGGTTTCATTTACAGTTCTGCAGTACTTGTTCCTACGAAATGACCATTAGCACAGGCTTTAAAGCTGCTTTTGCAGCTAACTGCCAGAGGGTGGCAGCCCTTCTATGTTCCCCATCCTGGTAACTAGGGAAAAGCCCTTGCGGCCTGTGGTGTTTCTCGCTTATAAATTAGAGTGGAGTGTGCCCGGACAAACCCACACAAGCTGATGTCTCCTTACTTTAGTTGGATTTTTAAATTTGATTTTTATTTTTTATTGGAGTAATTTTCCACTGAGTACGTGGACCACTTCTACTTTGTGCATTCCTCGGTTGATGGACATTTTCATTGCTTCCAAGTGTTGGCGATGGTAAATATTGTTGGAGTGCAGGATTGCCAGCCTGTGACTTTTTGATTCTCATTTTCTCAGGTGATAGGCCCAGCAGTGGGTGTGATTGATTGACTGGTAGCCCCGTGTTTCCCTTTTCAAAGCACCTTCTTTGTGTTTACATTAGTGGCTCTTACCACGTCCCACTTAGAATCGAGGGTACGCATTTCTCCACAATCGATTTAGCGTTTATTGTTTGCAGCATTTATGCTAATGGCCCTCCTGGCTGCTGTGAGCTGATAGGGTTCTGTAATTTGGCTTTGCATGTCTTTGAAAATTCGTAAAACTCATCATTTTTCTCCGCCGTTTTCTTTTCTCTTAAAAAAAAGGAAACAATTGGGAGTACAATATAACTCTTGAAATTGTCTTCTTGGAAGGTTGCCCTCTTTTGAATTTTTTGGTCGATTTTCCACGCCAGAGTTTTTTTAGAGAGCAGGTGTCATTGCCCGAACTGCAAGTTTGGTGAATATTTCGTGACCTTTAGCAATGGGTTTTAAGCTGCTGTTGTGGGAAGTGGCCTCAAGGAGGCAGCATTTCTCCATTCCCAAATCTGGGTACTAGGGCAGCAGAACCTTTCTGGAAGTTGTGTTCCTAGGTTGTAAATTACATTGGAATGTGCATGGAGAAACCCCCATAAGTTTATGTCTCATTATTTCTTCTTGGTTTTTAAAAGTGTTTTAATTGGAGTAAAGCTTAGAATATTGTTTGTCCTAGGTGGACACAATCTGGTTCATTTGTACATTATATATGTCTATTCAAGTACAGATCCTCTTCCCATGTAAAATGTTACAGAGGGTTCCGCAGACCTCCCTTGCTATATGGTCGGTCTTTTTGAGATATGTATATAATATGTGTTTGTATACATATAGTAACACTAATCTTAATTTATCCATTCCCCCCACCTTTCCTTTAAGATGAGCATAGTTTGTTGTCTAAGTCTGTGAGTGTCTTTCTCTGTGGAAATATGTTCATTTGTGTCAGTTATTAGATAACGCCTATAAGTGATATCATAGAATATAGGTCTTTTACTTTCCGACTTACCTCATGTTTCGTGATTATCTCCAGACTCATTTGTGGTGCCTCAGAGAGCAACGGTTCATCGTTTTCCATGGCTAATATTCCATTGTGTGCATGGACCACTTCTTCTTTATCCATTCACCTCTTGTTGGATATTTTGATTGCTTCACTGTCTTGGCTATTGTGAATAAGGCTGCACTGCAGCTTTTGCGGCCTGTGTCTTCTCGATTCTTGTCTTCTCAGGTGAGAGGTCCATTGGTGCGCCTGCTGGATTGAGTGGTACCTCCATTTTTACTTTTCAACACAGCTCCTTTCTTTTCTCATTATTGGCTGTTACCCCTTTACGTCTCACCAGCAGGTAGAGGGGACACAGTTCTTTAAAACCCCTTCAGCATTTATTGTTTGTGGACTTTTTGCTGATGGTCAGTCGACGGGTGTAAGTTGAAACTTTTTGTAGATTAGATTGCATGGGTCTAACGCTCCCTGAGGTTGAGCTTTTATCCATTTTCCTTTTTTTTTTAAAGGGCGTGAGTAAAATTTAACTCTTCATACTCTCTTCTTGAAACATTTGCCTTTTTTGAATTTTTTTGTCCATACCCTACTTCAGCACAATTTTTTAGGCCAGGCGTCCTTTACAGCCCTGAGTCCTTGTGAATGTTAAGTGACCATTAGCTGTGAGTTTAAAGCTGCTCTTGCAGGAAACGGCCACAAGGTGGCAGCATTTCTCATTTACCAAATTTGGTAACTGGGGAAACAGAGCCTTAATGGAAGTGGTGTTCTAGGTTGTAAATTCGAATGGAATGTGCCAGGAAAAAAGCCCTTTAAGTTTATGTCTCGTTACTTCTTGTTCATATTTGTAATTTACTTTTTATTTTTTATCCCAGCAAATTTGATTACAATGGTTTGTTTGTTCTAGGTGTGCAAGATGTGGTTCTTTCTCACATATACGTGTATCTATTCTTCCTCGCATCCTTTTCCCACGTAGGTTATGGCACAATGTTGAGTAGTCTTCTCCTGGTCTTCCGTACGTCTTTGGTGATTATATATTTCACATGGTTTGTATATCTCTGTTAACCCCAATATGGTAATGTATCCAATCCTCATCCCTTTCTATTGGGTGAACCGTAAGTTTTTTTAATGAATCTGTGATTGCCTTTCTCTGTGGAAATATCCTCATTGGTATCAATTTTTAAGTAACTCCTAACAGTGATATGATAGGATATGTGTCTTTTGCTATCTCACTTACTACAGGTGGCGTGATTACGTCTAGACTCATCTATGGTGCTGCAAATGGCATTGTTTCATTTTTTTTCACTAGCGAATATTCCATCTGTACATGGAGGAGTTCTTCTTTGTCCACCCATCTGTTGGTGGACTTTTTGGTTACTTTCGTATCTTGGCTATTGTAATACTGTGCAATGCAGATTTGCCTGCCTGTGTCTTTCCAATTCTCTCTTCTTAGATTATAGGTCGAGGAGTGGGCCTGCTGGATCATACGGTAGCTCAATGTTGACCTTTGTAAGGCACCTCCATTCTGCTCTCATTTGTGGCCCTTTCCAAGTTACGTCCCACTTGAAGTTGAGGGTATGCATTTCTCCACAACACCTTCAGCATTTATTGTTTGTAGTTTTCTTGCTGATGGTTATTCTGACAAGTGTGAGCTGATACCTCTTTGTGGTTGAATTCGCGTGTGCCTCATAATCCGTTGAAATTGACCTTTAAGGCATGTCCATTTTATTTTTCAAGCTGTGATTACCCCTTAGTTCTTCAAAGTGTTCTCTTAAAGTATGTGTCACATTTTGAAATGTTTTGGCCATTACCTCCCTCAAGACATTTTGAGGGCAGGTTTCATTTACAGTTCTGCAGTACTTGTTCCTACGAAATGACCATTAGCACAGGCTTTAAAGCTGCTTTTGCAGCTAACTGCCAGAGGGTGGCAGCCCTTCTATGTTCCCCATCCTGGTAACTAGGGAAAAGCCCTTGCGGCCTGTGGTGTTTCTCGCGTATAAATTAGAGTGGAGTGTGCCCGGACAAACCCACACAAGCTGATGTCTCCTTACTTTAGTTGGATTTTTAAATTTGATTTTTATTTTTTATTGGAGTAATTTTCCACTGAGTACGTGGACCACTTCTACTTTGTGCATTCCTCGGTTGATGGACATTTTCATTGCTTCCAAGTGTTGGCGATGGTAAATATTGTTGGAGTGCATGATTGCCAGCCTGTGACTTTTTGATTCTCATTTTCTCAGGTGATAGGCCCAGCAGTGGGTGTGATTGATTGACTGGTAGCCCCGTGTTTCCCTTTTCAAAGCACCTTCTTTGTGTTTACATTAGTGGCTCTTACCACGTCCCACTTAGAATCGAGGGTACGCATTTCTCCACAATCGATTTAGCGTTTATTGTTTGCAGCATTTATGCTAATGGCCCTCCTGGCTGCTGTGAGCTCATAGGGTTCTGTAATTTGGCTTTGCATGTCTTTGAAAATTCGTAAAACTCATCATTTTTCTCCGCCGTTTTCTTTTCTCTTAAAAAAAAGGAAACAATTGGGAGTACAATATAACTCTTGAAATTGTCTTCTTGGAAGGTTGCCCTCTTTTGAATTTTTTGGTCGATTTTCCACGCCAGAGTTTTTTTAGAGAGCAGGTGTCATTGCCCGAACTGCAAGTTTGGTGAATATTTCGTGACCTTTAGCAATGGGTTTAAAGCTGCTGTTGTGGGAAGTGGCCTCAAGGAGGCAGCATTTCTCCATTCCCAAATCTGGGTACTAGGGCAGCAGAGCCTTTCTGGAAGTTGTGTTCCTAGGTTGTAAATTACATTGGAATGTGCATGGAGAAACCCCCATAAGTTTATGTCTCATTATTTCTTCTTGGTTTTTAAAAGTGTTTTAATTGGAGTAAAGCTTAGAATATTGTTTGTCCTAGGTGGACACAATCTGGTTCATTTGTACATTATATATGTCTATTCAAGTACAGATCCTCTTCCCATGTAAAATGTTACAGAGGGTTCCGCAGACCTCCCTTGCTATATGGTCGGTCTTTTTGAGATATGTATATAATATGTGTTTGTATACATATAGTAACACTAATCTTAATTTATCCATTCCCCCCACCTTTCCTTTAAGATGAGCATAGTTTGTTGTCTAAGTCTGTGAGTGTCTTTCTCTGTGGAAATATGTTCATTTGTGTCAGTTATTAGATAACGCCTATAAGTGATATCATAGAATATAGGTCTTTTACTTTCCGACTTACCTCATGTTTCGTGATTATCTCCAGACTCATTTGTGGTGCCTCAGAGAGCAACGGTTCATCGTTTTCCATGGCTAATATTCCATTGTGTGCATGGACCACTTCTTCTTTATCCATTCACCTCTTGTTGGATATTTTGATTGCTTCACTGTCTTGGCTATTGTGAATAAGGCTGCACTGCAGCTTTTGCGGCCTGTGTCTTCTCGATTCTTGTCTTCTCAGGTGAGAGGTCCATTGGTGCGCCTGCTGGATTGAGTGGTACCTCCATTTTTACTTTTCAACACAGCTCCTTTCTTTTCTCATTATTGGCTGTTACCCCTTTACGTCTCACCAGCAGGTAGAGGGGACACAGTTCTTTAAAACCCCTTCAGCATTTATTGTTTGTGGACTTTTTGCTGATGGTCAGTCGACGGGTGTAAGTTGAAACTTTTTGTAGATTAGATTGCATGGGTCTAACGCTCCCTGAGGTTGAGCTTTTATCCATTTTCCTTTTTTTTTTAAAGGGCGTGAGTAAAATTTAACTCTTCATACTCTCTTGAAACATTTGCCTTTTTTGAATTTTTTTGTCCATACCCTACTTCAGCACAATTTTTTAGGCCAGGCGTCCTTTACAGCCCTGAGTCCTTGTGAATGTTAAGTGACCATTAGCTGTGAGTTTAAAGCTGCTCTTGCAGGAAACGGCCACAAGGTGGCAGCATTTCTCATTTACCAAATTTGGTAACTGGGGAAACAGAGCCTTAATGGAAGTGGTGTTCTAGGTTGTAAATTCGAATGGAATGTGCCAGGAAAAAAGCCCTTTAAGTTTATGTCTCGTTACTTCTTGTTCATATTTGTAATTTACTTTTTATTTTTTATCCCAGCAAATTTGATTACAATGGTTTGTTTGTTCTAGGTGTGCAAGATGTGGTTCTTTCTCACATATATGTGTATCTATTCTTCCTCGCATCCTTTTCCCACGTAGGTTATGGCACAATGTTGAGTAGTCTTCTCCTGGTCTTCCGTACGTCTTTGGTGATTATATATTTCACATGGTTTGTATATCTCTGTTAACCCCAATATGGTAATGTATCCAATCCTCATCCCTTTCTATTGGGTGAACCGTAAGTTTTTTTAATGAATCTGTGATTGCCTTTCTCTGTGGAAATATCCTCATTGGTATCAATTTTTAAGTAACTCCTAACAGTGATATGATAGGATATGTGTCTTTTGCTATCTCACTTACTACAGGTGGCGTGATTACGTCTAGACTCATCTATGGTGCTGCAAATGGCATTGTTTCATTTTTTTTCACTAGCGAATATTCCATCTGTACATGGAGGAGTTCTTCTTTGTCCACCCATCTGTTGGTGGACTTTTTGGTTACTTTCGTATCTTGGCTATTGTAATACTGTGCAATGCAGGTTTGCCTGCCTGTGTCTTTCCAATTCTCTCTTCTTAGATTATAGGTCGAGGAGTGGGCCTGCTGGATCATACGGTAGCTCAATGTTGACCTTTGTAAGGCACCTCCATTCTGCTCTCATTTGTGGCCCTTTCCAAGTTACGTCCCACTTGAAGTTGAGGGTATGCATTTCTCCACAACAACTTCAGCATTTATTGTTTGTAGTTTTCTTGCTGATGGTTATTCTGACAAGTGTGAGCTGATACCTCTTTGTGGTTGAATTCGCGTGTGCCTCATAATCCGTTGAAATTGACCTTTAAGGCATGTCCATTTTATTTTTCAAGCTGTGATTACCCCTTAGTTCTTCAAAGTGTTCTCTTAAAGTATGTGTCACATTTTGAAATGTTTTGGCCATTACCTCCCTCAAGACATTTTGAGGGCAGGTTTCATTTACAGTTCTGCAGTACTTGTTCCTACGAAATGACCATTAGCACAGGCTTTAAAGCTGCTTTTGCAGCTAACTGCCAGAGGGTGGCAGCCCTTCTATGTTCCCCACCCTGGTAACTAGGGAAAAGCCCTTGCGGCCTGTGGTGTTTCTCGCTTATAAATTAGAGTGGAGTGTGCCCGGACAAACCCACACAAGCTGATGTCTCCTTACTTTAGTTGGATTTTTAAATTTGATTTTTATTTTTTATTGGAGTAATTTTCCACTGAGTACGTGGACCACTTCTACTTTGTGCATTCCTCGGTTGATGGACATTTTCATTGCTTCCAAGTGTTGGCGATGGTAAATATTGTTGGAGTGCAGGATTGCCAGCCTGTGACTTTTTGATTCTCATTTTCTCAGGTGATAGGCCCAGCAGTGGGTGTGATTGATTGACTGGTAGCCCCGTGTTTCCCTTTTCAAAGCACCTTCTTTGTGTTTACATTAGTGGCTCTTACCACGTCCCACTTAGAATCGAGGGTACGCATTTCTCCACAATCGATTTAGCGTTTATTGTTTGCAGCATTTATGCTAATGGCCCTCCTGGCTGCTGTGAGCTGATAGGGTTCTGTAATTTGGCTTTGCATGTCTTTGAAAATTCGTAAAACTCATCATTTTTCTCCGCCGTTTTCTTTTCTCTTAAAAAAAAGGAAACAATTGGGAGTACAATATAACTCTTGAAATTGTCTTCTTGGAAGGTTGCCCTCTTTTGAATTTTTTGGTCGATTTTCCACGCCAGAGTTTTTTTAGAGAGCAGGTGTCATTGCCCGAACTGCAAGTTTGGTGAATATTTCGTGACCTTTAGCAATGGGTTTTAAGCTGCTGTTGTGGGAAGTGGCCTCAAGGAGGCAGCATTTCTCCATTCCCAAATCTGGGTACTAGGGCAGCAGAACCTTTCTGGAAGTTGTGTTCCTAGGTTGTAAATTACATTGGAATGTGCATGGAGAAACCCCCATAAGTTTATGTCTCATTATTTCTTCTTGGTTTTTAAAAGTGTTTTAATTGGAGTAAAGCTTAGAATATTGTTTGTCCTAGGTGGACACAATCTGGTTCATTTGTACATTATATATGTCTATTCAAGTACAGATCCTCTTCCCATGTAAAATGTTACAGAGGGTTCCGCAGACCTCCCTTGCTATATGGTCGGTCTTTTTGAGATATGTATATAATATGTGTTTGTATACATATAGTAACACTAATCTTAATTTATCCATTCCCCCCACCTTTCCTTTAAGATGAGCATAGTTTGTTGTCTAAGTCTGTGAGTGTCTTTCTCTGTGGAAATATGTTCATTTGTGTCAGTTATTAGATAACGCCTATAAGTGATATCATAGAATATAGGTCTTTTACTTTCCGACTTACCTCATGTTTCGTGATTATCTCCAGACTCATTTGTGGTGCCTCAGAGAGCAACGGTTCATCGTTTTCCATGGCTAATATTCCATTGTGTGCATGGACCACTTCTTCTTTATCCATTCACCTCTTGTTGGATATTTTGATTGCTTCACTGTCTTGGCTATTGTGAATAAGGCTGCACTGCAGCTTTTGCGGCCTGTGTCTTCTCGATTCTTGTCTTCTCAGGTGAGAGGTCCATTGGTGCGCCTGCTGGATTGAGTGGTACCTCCATTTTTACTTTTCAACACAGCTCCTTTCTTTTCTCATTATTGGCTGTTACCCCTTTACGTCTCACCAGCAGGTAGAGGGGACACAGTTCTTTAAAACCCCTTCAGCATTTATTGTTTGTGGACTTTTTGCTGATGGTCAGTCGACGGGTGTAAGTTGAAACTTTTTGTAGATTAGATTGCATGGGTCTAACGCTCCCTGAGGTTGAGCTTTTATCCATTTTCCTTTTTTTTTTAAAGGGCGTGAGTAAAATTTAACTCTTCATACTCTCTTCTTGAAACATTTGCCTTTTTTGAATTTTTTTGTCCATACCCTACTTCAGCACAATTTTTTAGGCCAGGCGTCCTTTACAGCCCTGAGTCCTTGTGAATGTTAAGTGACCATTAGCTGTGAGTTTAAAGCTGCTCTTGCAGGAAACGGCCACAAGGTGGCAGCATTTCTCATTTACCAAATTTGGTAACTGGGGAAACAGAGCCTTAATGGAAGTGGTGTTCTAGGTTGTAAATTCGAATGGAATGTGCCAGGAAAAAAGCCCTTTAAGTTTATGTCTCGTTACTTCTTGTTCATATTTGTAATTTACTTTTTATTTTTTATCCCAGCAAATTTGATTACAATGGTTTGTTTGTTCTAGGTGTGCAAGATGTGGTTCTTTCTCACATATACGTGTATCTATTCTTCCTCGCATCCTTTTCCCACGTAGGTTATGGCACAATGTTGAGTAGTCTTCTCCTGGTCTTCCGTACGTCTTTGGTGATTATATATTTCACATGGTTTGTATATCTCTGTTAACCCCAATATGGTAATGTATCCAATCCTCATCCCTTTCTATTGGGTGAACCGTAAGTTTTTTTAATGAATCTGTGATTGCCTTTCTCTGTGGAAATATCCTCATTGGTATCAATTTTTAAGTAACTCCTAACAGTGATATGATAGGATATGTGTCTTTTGCTATCTCACTTACTACAGGTGGCGTGATTACGTCTAGACTCATCTATGGTGCTGCAAATGGCATTGTTTCATTTTTTTTCACTAGCGAATATTCCATCTGTACATGGAGGAGTTCTTCTTTGTCCACCCATCTGTTGGTGGACTTTTTGGTTACTTTCGTATCTTGGCTATTGTAATACTGTGCAATGCAGATTTGCCTGCCTGTGTCTTTCCAATTCTCTCTTCTTAGATTATAGGTCGAGGAGTGGGCCTGCTGGATCATACGGTAGCTCAATGTTGACCTTTGTAAGGCACCTCCATTCTGCTCTCATTTGTGGCCCTTTCCAAGTTACGTCCCACTTGAAGTTGAGGGTATGCATTTCTCCACAACACCTTCAGCATTTATTGTTTGTAGTTTTCTTGCTGATGGTTATTCTGACAAGTGTGAGCTGATACCTCTTTGTGGTTGAATTCGCGTGTGCCTCATAATCCGTTGAAATTGACCTTTAAGGCATGTCCATTTTATTTTTCAAGCTGTGATTACCCCTTAGTTCTTCAAAGTGTTCTCTTAAAGTATGTGTCACATTTTGAAATGTTTTGGCCATTACCTCCCTCAAGACATTTTGAGGGCAGGTTTCATTTACAGTTCTGCAGTACTTGTTCCTACGAAATGACCATTAGCACAGGCTTTAAAGCTGCTTTTGCAGCTAACTGCCAGAGGGTGGCAGCCCTTCTATGTTCCCCATCCTGGTAACTAGGGAAAAGCCCTTGCGGCCTGTGGTGTTTCTCGCTTATAAATTAGAGTGGAGTGTGCCCGGACAAACCCACACAAGCTGATGTCTCCTTACTTTAGTTGGATTTTTAAATTTGATTTTTATTTTTTATTGGAGTAATTTTCCACTGAGTACGTGGACCACTTCTACTTTGTGCATTCCTCGGTTGATGGACATTTTCATTGCTTCCAAGTGTTGGCGATGGTAAATATTGTTGGAGTGCAGGATTGCCAGCCTGTGACTTTTTGATTCTCATTTTCTCAGGTGATAGGCCCAGCAGTGGGTGTGATTGATTGACTGGTAGCCCCGTGTTTCCCTTTTCAAAGCACCTTCTTTGTGTTTACATTAGTGGCTCTTACCACGTCCCACTTAGAATCGAGGGTACGCATTTCTCCACAATCGATTTAGCGTTTATTGTTTGCAGCATTTATGCTAATGGCCCTCCTGGCTGCTGTGAGCTGATAGGGTTCTGTAATTTGGCTTTGCATGTCTTTGAAAATTCGTAAAACTCATCATTTTTCTCCGCCGTTTTCTTTTCTCTTAAAAAAAAGGAAACAATTGGGAGTACAATATAACTCTTGAAATTGTCTTCTTGGAAGGTTGCCCTCTTTTGAATTTTTTGGTCGATTTTCCACGCCAGAGTTTTTTTAGAGAGCAGGTGTCATTGCCCGAACTGCAAGTTTGGTGAATATTTCGTGACCTTTAGCAATGGGTTTTAAGCTGCTGTTGTGGGAAGTGGCCTCAAGGAGGCAGCATTTCTCCATTCCCAAATCTGGGTACTAGGGCAGCAGAACCTTTCTGGAAGTTGTGTTCCTAGGTTGTAAATTACATTGGAATGTGCATGGAGAAACCCCCATAAGTTTATGTCTCATTATTTCTTCTTGGTTTTTAAAAGTGTTTTAATTGGAGTAAAGCTTAGAATATTGTTTGTCCTAGGTGGACACAATCTGGTTCATTTGTACATTATATATGTCTATTCAAGTACAGATCCTCTTCCCATGTAAAATGTTACAGAGGGTTCCGCAGACCTCCCTTGCTATATGGTCGGTCTTTTTGAGATATGTATATAATATGTGTTTGTATACATATAGTAACACTAATCTTAATTTATCCATTCCCCCCACCTTTCCTTTAAGATGAGCATAGTTTGTTGTCTAAGTCTGTGAGTGTCTTTCTCTGTGGAAATATGTTCATTTGTGTCAGTTATTAGATAACGCCTATAAGTGATATCATAGAATATAGGTCTTTTACTTTCCGACTTACCTCATGTTTCGTGATTATCTCCAGACTCATTTGTGGTGCCTCAGAGAGCAACGGTTCATCGTTTTCCATGGCTAATATTCCATTGTGTGCATGGACCACTTCTTCTTTATCCATTCACCTCTTGTTGGATATTTTGATTGCTTCACTGTCTTGGCTATTGTGAATAAGGCTGCACTGCAGCTTTTGCGGCCTGTGTCTTCTCGATTCTTGTCTTCTCAGGTGAGAGGTCCATTGGTGCGCCTGCTGGATTGAGTGGTACCTCCATTTTTACTTTTCAACACAGCTCCTTTCTTTTCTCATTATTGGCTGTTACCCCTTTACGTCTCACCAGCAGGTAGAGGGGACACAGTTCTTTAAAACCCCTTCAGCATTTATTGTTTGTGGACTTTTTGCTGATGGTCAGTCGACGGGTGTAAGTTGAAACTTTTTGTAGATTAGATTGCATGGGTCTAACGCTCCCTGAGGTTGAGCTTTTATCCATTTTCCTTTTTTTTTTAAAGGGCGTGAGTAAAATTTAACTCTTCATACTCTCTTCTTGAAACATTTGCCTTTTTTGAATTTTTTTGTCCATACCCTACTTCAGCACAATTTTTTAGGCCAGGCGTCCTTTACAGCCCTGAGTCCTTGTGAATGTTAAGTGACCATTAGCTGTGAGTTTAAAGCTGCTCTTGCAGGAAACGGCCACAAGGTGGCAGCATTTCTCATTTACCAAATTTGGTAACTGGGGAAACAGAGCCTTAATGGAAGTGGTGTTCTAGGTTGTAAATTCGAATGGAATGTGCCAGGAAAAAAGCCCTTTAAGTTTATGTCTCGTTACTTCTTGTTCATATTTGTAATTTACTTTTTATTTTTTATCCCAGCAAATTTGATTACAATGGTTTGTTTGTTCTAGGTGTGCAAGATGTGGTTCTTTCTCACATATACGTGTATCTATTCTTCCTCGCATCCTTTTCCCACGTAGGTTATGGCACAATGTTGAGTAGTCTTCTCCTGGTCTTCCGTACGTCTTTGGTGATTATATATTTCACATGGTTTGTATATCTCTGTTAACCCCAATATGGTAATGTATCCAATCCTCATCCCTTTCTATTGGGTGAACCGTAAGTTTTTTTAATGAATCTGTGATTGCCTTTCTCTGTGGAAATATCCTCATTGGTATCAATTTTTAAGTAACTCCTAACAGTGATATGATAGGATATGTGTCTTTTGCTATCTCACTTACTACAGGTGGCGTGATTACGTCTAGACTCATCTATGGTGCTGCAAATGGCATTGTTTCATTTTTTTTCACTAGCGAATATTCCATCTGTACATGGAGGAGTTCTTCTTTGTCCACCCATCTGTTGGTGGACTTTTTGGTTACTTTCGTATCTTGGCTATTGTAATACTGTGCAATGCAGATTTGCCTGCCTGTGTCTTTCCAATTCTCTCTTCTTAGATTATAGGTCGAGGAGTGGGCCTGCTGGATCATACGGTAGCTCAATGTTGACCTTTGTAAGGCACCTCCATTCTGCTCTCATTTGTGGCCCTTTCCAAGTTACGTCCCACTTGAAGTTGAGGGTATGCATTTCTCCACAACACCTTCAGCATTTATTGTTTGTAGTTTTCTTGCTGATGGTTATTCTGACAAGTGTGAGCTGATACCTCTTTGTGGTTGAATTCGCGTGTGCCTCATAATCCGTTGAAATTGACCTTTAAGGCATGTCCATTTTATTTTTCAAGCTGTGATTACCCCTTAGTTCTTCAAAGTGTTCTCTTAAAGTATGTGTCACATTTTGAAATGTTTTGGCCATTACCTCCCTCAAGACATTTTGAGGGCAGGTTTCATTTACAGTTCTGCAGTACTTGTTCCTACGAAATGACCATTAGCACAGGCTTTAAAGCTGCTTTTGCAGCTAACTGCCAGAGGGTGGCAGCCCTTCTATGTTCCCCATCCTGGTAACTAGGGAAAAGCCCTTGCGGCCTGTGGTGTTTCTCGCGTATAAATTAGAGTGGAGTGTGCCCGGACAAACCCACACAAGCTGATGTCTCCTTACTTTAGTTGGATTTTTAAATTTGATTTTTATTTTTTATTGGAGTAATTTTCCACTGAGTACGTGGACCACTTCTACTTTGTGCATTCCTCGGTTGATGGACATTTTCATTGCTTCCAAGTGTTGGCGATGGTAAATATTGTTGGAGTGCATGATTGCCAGCCTGTGACTTTTTGATTCTCATTTTCTCAGGTGATAGGCCCAGCAGTGGGTGTGATTGATTGACTGGTAGCCCCGTGTTTCCCTTTTCAAAGCACCTTCTTTGTGTTTACATTAGTGGCTCTTACCACGTCCCACTTAGAATCGAGGGTACGCATTTCTCCACAATCGATTTAGCGTTTATTGTTTGCAGCATTTATGCTAATGGCCCTCCTGGCTGCTGTGAGCTCATAGGGTTCTGTAATTTGGCTTTGCATGTCTTTGAAAATTCGTAAAACTCATCATTTTTCTCCGCCGTTTTCTTTTCTCTTAAAAAAAAGGAAACAATTGGGAGTACAATATAACTCTTGAAATTGTCTTCTTGGAAGGTTGCCCTCTTTTGAATTTTTTGGTCGATTTTCCACGCCAGAGTTTTTTTAGAGAGCAGGTGTCATTTCCCGAACTGCAAGTTTGGTGAATATTTCGTGACCTTTAGCAATGGGTTTAAAGCTGCTGTTGTGGGAAGTGGCCTCAAGGAGGCAGCATTTCTCCATTCCCAAATCTGGGTACTAGGGCAGCAGAGCCTTTCTGGAAGTTGTGTTCCTAGGTTGTAAATTACATTGGAATGTGCATGGAGAAACCCCCATAAGTTTATGTCTCATTATTTCTTCTTGGTTTTTAAAAGTGTTTTAATTGGAGTAAAGCTTAGAATATTGTTTGTCCTAGGTGGACACAATCTGGTTCATTTGTACATTATATATGTCTATTCAAGTACAGATCCTCTTCCCATGTAAAATGTTACAGAGGGTTCCGCAGACCTCCCTTGCTATATGGTCGGTCTTTTTGAGATATGTATATAATATGTGTTTGTATACATATAGTAACACTAATCTTAATTTATCCATTCCCCCCACCTTTCCTTTAAGATGAGCATAGTTTGTTGTCTAAGTCTGTGAGTGTCTTTCTCTGTGGAAATATGTTCTTTTGTGTCAGTTATTAGATAACGCCTATAAGTGATATCATAGAATATAGGTCTTTTACTTTCCGACTTACCTCATGTTTCGTGATTATCTCCAGACTCATTTGTGGTGCCTCAGAGAGCAACGGTTCATCGTTTTCCATGGCTAATATTCCATTGTGTGCATGGACCACTTCTTCTTTATCCATTCACCTCTTGTTGGATATTTTGATTGCTTCACTGTCTTGGCTATTGTGAATAAGGCTGCACTGCAGCTTTTGCGGCCTGTGTCTTCTCGATTCTTGTCTTCTCAGGTGAGAGGTCCATTGGTGCGCCTGCTGGATTGAGTGGTACCTCCATTTTTACTTTTCAACACAGCTCCTTTCTTTTCTCATTATTGGCTGTTACCCCTTTACGTCTCACCAGCAGGTAGAGGGGACACAGTTCTTTAAAACCCCTTCAGCATTTATTGTTTGTGGACTTTTTGCTGATGGTCAGTCGACGGGTGTAAGTTGAAACTTTTTGTAGATTAGATTGCATGGGTCTAACGCTCCCTGAGGTTGAGCTTTTATCCATTTTCCTTTTTTTTTTAAAGGGCGTGAGTAAAATTTAACTCTTCATACTCTCTTCTTGAAACATTTGCCTTTTTTGAATTTTTTGTCCATACCCTACTTCAGCACAATTTTTTAGGCCAGGCGTCCTTTACAGCCCTGAGTCCTTGTGAATGTTAAGTGACCATTAGCTGTGAGTTTAAAGCTGCTCTTGCAGGAAACGGCCACAAGGTGGAAGCATTTCTCATTTACCAAATTTGGTAACTGGGGAAACAGAGCCTTAATGGAAGTGGTGTTCTAGGTTGTAAATTCGAATGGAATGTGCCAGGAAAAAAGCCCTTTAAGTTTATGTCTCGTTACTTCTTGTTCATATTTGTAATTTACTTTTTATTTTTTATCCCAGCAAATTTGATTACTATGGTTTGTTTGTTCTAGGTGTGCAAGATGTGGTTCTTTCTCACATATACGTGTATCTATTCTTCCTCGCATCCTTTTCCCACGTAGGTTATGGCACAATGTTGAGTAGTCTTCTCCTGGTCTTCCGTACGTCTTTGGTGATTATATATTTCACATGGTTTGTATATCTCTGTTAACCCCAATATGGTAATGTATCCAATCCTCATCCATTTCTATTGGGTGAACCGTAAGTTTTTTTAATGAATCTGTGATTGCCTTTCTCTGTGGAAATATCCTCATTGGGCTCAATTTTTAAGTAACTCCTAACAGTGATATGATAGGATATGTGTCTTTTGCTATCTCACTTACTACAGGTGGCGTGATTACGTCTAGACTCATCTATGGTGCTGCAAATGGCATTGTTTCATTTTTTTTCACTAGCGAATATTCCATCTGTACATGGAGGAGTTCTTCTTTGTCCACCCATCTGTTGGTGGACTTTTTGGTTACTTTCGTATCTTGGCTATTGTAATACTGTGCAATGCAGATTTGCCTGCCTGTGTCTTTCCAATTCTCTCTTCTTAGATTATAGGTCGAGGAGTGGGCCTGCTGGATCATACGGTAGCTCAATGTTGACCTTTGTAAGGCACCTCCATTCTGCTCTCACTTGTGGCCCTTTCCAAGTTACGTCCCACTTGAAGTTGAGGGTATGCATTTCTCCACAACACCTTCAGCATTTATTGTTTGTAGTTTTCTTGCTGATGGTTATTCTGACAAGTGTGAGCTGATACCTCTTTGTGGTTGAATTCGCGTGTGCCTCATAATCCGTTGAAATTGACCTTTAAGGCATGTCCATTTTATTTTTCAAGCTGTGATTACCCCTTAGTTCTTCAAA